>NC_143515.1:28430707-28730707 GCF_031878675.1 Megascapheus bottae
ATATTTTTAGAAAGTGTTGGGTTATAAGTACTTAGGATATAATATTTTACAGTTAATATAATTCTTTATTGTGAAGTCTTGTTTTGCCACAGCTTCAGATTATTTTTTAATTTAGAAGCAGAACTGTATTTAGAGAGAGAGAAAGCCTCTCAACCTGATATGGGCTGGGGGGATTGCTTAGTATTGAAGGGCTTTCTCCAAAGTTCATAAGACTTTGGGTTTAATACCCAGCACTACAAAACAAACATGGCAAACAGGTAAATCCTCAATTAAAAAATTTTGCCTACTTACAAATTTTAATTCTTAAAACTTGTGTTTTTGTTGAACGGCACTGCATTATTCCAGGATTTTTATAAGATGCTATAGTAGTAGTATGGGTCTTCCTAGAAAATCTTTGTTAAAAAAATGTCACTGCTGGGCCGGGAGTTTGGCCTAGTGGTAGAGTTCTTGCGTAACATGCACGAAGACCCGGGTTCGATTCCTCGATACCAGATACATAGAAAAAGCCAGAAGTGGCACTGTAGCTCAAGTGGTAGAAATCTAATCCTTGAGAAAGCCCAAGAACAGTGCTCAGGCCTTGAGCTCAAGCCCAGGACTGGCAAAAAAAAAATCACTGGATGGAGGTTCCTCAAAACACTAAACATAGATCTCCTCTATGACCCAGCAATTCCACTACTTGGCACTTACCCAATCGTCCAGAAACAAGACATACTAAATCCACTACACAACTATGTTCATTGCAGCACTATTTACCATAGAAAAGATATTGGATCAACAAGATGTGATATTTATACACAGTGGAATTCTATACTGCCATCAGAAAGAACAACATTGCCCCATTTGAAAGGAAATGGAAGGACTTAGAGAAAAATCATATTAAGTAAGTCAGAGTCAAAGGAACATAGGCTCAATGGTTTCCCTCATTTGTCATAATCAGGAGAAACTTTGGGCTCTCCTAGCAGAGATTTACAATAGAGCAAAACCTAGATACATAAGTCCATATAGTATGACGCTAAAAGAAAGGACCTCCAAGATATAGAAACAAAAGCCATATGTGTGATTGTTGTCCTTAATGTAATATGTTACTTCTCATCTCTTTTGCTGTCCCTTGGTTATATCATATAGTTACAGTATCTTACCTTGTTATCTGATATATTGTATAGATGCGTATTGGTTATTTGAAATCGGATAGGGAAGGGGGAAAACAAGATGAGGGCAGGTGGGGGGGGAAATAAATGAGAAAGGGTATCAATGTTTGTGAAGTAATGCATCTTCTATCTGGTGAATATAATATAACTCTTCTATTAATTACAATAAAATGTATGTAAAAATAAAAAGTCACTGTTTCTCGCACATTGATAACTCTTCTCATGTTTTTGTTCCCGTTTTCCTCTCCTAGCCCCTCCCAATCATCTAGTTTTCCCCATTTCACATAAGAATAAATGTATAAACAATCTACCAGGTAACAAAATGCACCCACTACCTGGTGAATGTAGCTGTAACCCTGACAATAAATCTAAATTTAAAAAAAAACAGACAGAAAAGTATGTAGAAATAAAATAGATACAAAAAAATAAGATTTTGAAATTGAGTTTGTATTCACTAGGTTGCAAAGTTTTTGAGGATTTGCTTTTGAAGATAAAAATTCAGTGGATACAAGGCATTTGCATATAGCTTACAAGTGTTTCTTAAACTTCTGGATCAAATTGTAACTAATTTATAAATGTTATTAATATGTTTGGTAATATCCTAATCATTAAAACAGAATATAAATTGGGACAAAATGTCATTAGTTAGTCTGTTGAACTTTGAAAAGAGATAGAAATTTCTAAGAATATTTGATGTGTATCCTATGTGCACTTGCCTGTTTTCTGACTCTGAAACCAACCCGTAAATCAAGTATGTGCATTAGATTAAAATAAGAATTAAAATGTGGCTGAATGTGTTTTGATAGAAGATATCTCTTTATTGATTTGAGTCAGTTACATACTGGGATTTAGAATTTCTGACTTCTAGGAGATGATGTTCATTCTAAAGCTGAAACAATACAACTGATTACCAATGAAACCAAGGAGTATGTTACACAATGTTAATACTCTCTTTTTTATATATTTTTTATTGTAATTAATAAAGGGTTACATGATATTTTCTAGATAGAAGGTGCATTAATTCACATACATTGAAACCCTTTCACATATCTTGGTCAATGTTAATACTCTTAAAGGGAATCATGTATCTCCACATCAAAGCTATCTCAATTCAGTGTAGGCTACAGGAAGGTAAAGTGGGATATGTATTGTGCTACATAAATCTTCAGCAAGACTCAGGAATCATATTGTGCCATAAGAACATGACTAACTTCCACATTAAACAAAGGAGTTTTCTCAGGCAAAGACAAGATTTCAAAAATGTGAATTATATTATTGAATAACATGCACCCAAGAGTTATTCTCTGAATTAAAGCATTTTTAAAGGTGTAACTAGATAAAGATGCATTGCACTCATAAACTGCTTATTTAAAAGTCAACTCCTTTGTACAACTACAAAGAAAAGTTTAAAAGTTATCTTGAGAGAAAAGTAGATTTTCTGGTTTTTTTCCAGCACAAGCTTAGTACAAATGGACACATTGTCTTGGTTAGTTTATCTCCCATACTTTCATTTACTTTTTACAGAGCAAATGATTTTTCTCAATCTTTTTTTGTCCTGCCATGGCTTCTCAAATTGACTTCCAAATCTCCCCTGAGGAAGGGTAGTAGAAAGTAACATCAACTTGGCAAGCTAGTTTATGAATCTGTGATTTGAGGCACATTCATCTGAAGGGTTAATTTTGTAGTTCACTCAAATTTAATGCCACTTTCTTTGTGAGGACAGCAGTCACTCCTCCTGTCATCAGGGAAACATTGAGTCCTGAATTCTATCAGCCATTCTGAAAAGTTGAGAATTTGTTAAATACTAGCAATGGCAACTCTAGGATTTCTAAAAGAAACAAAGCAAAGAAACAAAGGATTAATAGAGATGGTAGAATTGTTTTAAGAGTTCCCATTACATGATGAGATGAAACCAAACAGAAACCAATACGGTTGTGGCTTTGTGGAGTGATGGAGATAAAAGGCAAATATCAGCTCTACATATTACATAAATGTTATCACATACTCTAAATTTAGCAATAGTTTCATAAGAACTCATGAAGCATAGAGAATCATTGTGTTATGTATCAAGAATTTGAGAATGAAAAAATGTTCTGTTCTTTTAAAATAAGTTATCTGCTACACTGTTGGTAGGAATATAAACTTGTTCAAACATTCTGGATGTTCCTTAAAAAACTAAACATAGAGCTCATCTATATTTAGGTAAAACAATCCCATTCCTCGGCCATGACCACTAATAAGGCCTCACTAAAGCTACCAGCACAACCATACTAGTCGAGCTATGGATTAAGAATATATGGTATATATACAAAATTAAATTCTATAGTTCCATAAGAAAAAATGACATTACCATATTCATGAGGAAATGGAACAAATGGGAAAAATATATTATGTGAACTAAGTCAGACCCAAACACAAATTTCATGGTTTCCCTCATTTGTTATGACTCGAATATGTCTTTAACATGTATGATTTTCTTCTTTTTTCTTCATTCAACTATTCCTCCTCTTTTTTTGGTTTTTGTTTTCTTTTTTTGAGGTAAGCTTTCATTATATAGTTCAGAATAACTTTGAACTTCCCATCTTTCTTCACAGTATTTCCCATTTGCTAGGATTACATGTATACACCTCCACACTTGGCTCCTTTATTGAACAAATGACTATTTTCGTGATTCTAGTAATTTTTTCTCATTTTCCTTTCAAATTGATTGTGACCAGTAGATAGAAGTGAAAGGTATTTTCATATCCAAATAATCTCAACAAATACTAGAAAAATATACATCATAAAAAACTCAACAATAAGTCACTTGTTTATTTTTGAGGGATATTTTTATTAGCACAATTTGGTTGCACTGGAAGATGATTTTTGTATATCCATACATATATACACTGTCCCCTGATTAAAATTTTGCCTCTGCTATTCTCCTCATCATGATACTTTACTTGTAAAGTAATTAAACATATTTCATTGTCCTATTTTTTCATATGCATATAAGATTTATTGACCATATTCACCTTCATTCAGTTTCTTATACACCTCTTCTCTTCACTGATATCAGTAGAATCCTTCACACACTTCATTAAAGAATACCAAACTTAGAAACCTAAAATATATATCTATTAAATGTGTCTGTTCACATAAATGAAGAAATTTGAGTTAGGATTAAACCAAGTTTTTCTGATACAATGGTGCCCATACATTGTTGATAACACACTAAGTTATTACCTTGCATGCCAGTTTCCTGTTTGTCTTAAGCCCTCATTTTACTTTTGCCATCTATACTGAAAATTTGAGACACAAATGAATTCACTGTTTGTTATTTGTTATTTATAAGTTAGAGGTTCCTGAGAAAAGTAAAACATATACCTGTATATATTCTTTGTGCTTTGTGTATGTCTACACACAAATCTGAAAGCTTTGCATATAACAAAATATCTAAAACCATCTATTTTTGTGAGTGTACTTTCTTTTTAATTGCTTTTATTATTTTTTATTGTCTGAGTAATATATAGAGGGATTACAGTTACATTCACCAGGTTCTAGATGCAGTACTTTTCACACATTGTACCCCTTCTCATATTTTTGTCCTCATTTCCCTCCTCCCATCCTCCCAATCATCTTGTTTTCCCCTGTTTCCTTTCCTATTTCAAATAAACATATACACAATATACAAGATAACAAAGTCAGATACAGTAACAATATGAGATTAACCAAAGGGCAAAAAAGAGAAGAAAAATTAAAAGTAAAAAGAACAACATTCACACAAGATAAAGCTCCTGTTTCCATATTCATTTAGTCTCATCCCCTGTGACTTTATGTACCTAGGTTTTGAGCTATTGTAATCCTCTGCTAGGAGAGTACTAGAAAGTTTTGCCAGTTGCGTGGATACTACAGTTTATTGTGTTTACAAGGAGATTATGAATCAAGAGGGCTTTAGAGATATGTCATTCACATATCAGAAGGCCCCATTTTAAGATGACGTTGATTGCCCAGGAGAGATCCATGAGAAGGATGAAGGTGAACTACAATATATCCAGCTTCCCTAGAGCAGGGGAATAATAGAGTAGCTGTCATCAAATATTTGAAAGGGATAATAAATTTACTCTGCTGTGCTCCAAATGGAAGACATAAAAATTAAAGGATAAAATTATACTGAGAATATTTTGTTCAATAAAAAAGAGACGTCTGAAGCAGAAGCCTTTGTTGGTGAAGTCATTGAAGCTGAGGCCACATGGAATATGGGGAGGTATTCTGGGGCTGGGCTGGAGGTCTCTTTCTGACTCTCAAAAGAAGCCTTTCTTCTCTGAGTTTCAGTAATGATTTCACTAAATATCATGTTTAATTTCACCAGAGTTTTAAGGTTAGAGAGCATTTGTTCTATTCCATTCAAATAAACCTTGATAATTAAAAGAGTGTTTGAATTGTGAAATCTGCAAAGTTAAATTTCATTGCATTTAATTTAGTAAAATTAAAATGCCTAGCAAGATCCTGGCTAGAACATTAGCCATATTTAAACTGGTAATTAATGTCTAATTGGACACTAGTACTCAATTTAGTAGTAATGAAGTAATGGCTAAAAATACCAGCCAATATCTTAAAAGATATGTGAAATATATCCTGAGGCAATTTTCTTAAATGCCAATTATAATTTGACATTTAGAAACTGAGGACTGTGATTGCTGACAGAAATCTCCATGGGATCTTCTGACACATGGCTATGCATTCTTATTTGGGGGATGTGAGATATTTTTTAGAGTTTACTTATAAAACACACAATTTACTTTAAGGAAAATAAATTTCTTATATATAGTGGCATAATACAGAAACTGAGAGAAATGAGTTTGTTAGAAATTCTGAGCACATGTGGGTCACCTATATGTCATAAAACTGAGTAAAATATGAGGAATCAGCACAGTTTGTGTTATGTTATATTTTGATGAAAAGAATGTGGAAAGGAAATTAGGTTTCCATTACCAGTTATAAAACAATTACATATAGTTCCTTTAACACAAACACACATGCTGGCACTGACATTTATGCAGAACAATTGTCTTACAATATTTAGATAAAACCTAGAATGTGTGTAAGAAAAAAGATATCATTACAATGTCTTTCACAGTTAGGGGTATTGTATTGATTGATATATGTATATGTGTGTGTGTGTGTGTGTGTGTGTGTCTGTGTGTATAATATACATACATACATAAATAGAGATTTCTTATAAAATAGTATATGCAATTATGGAATCTGGCAATTTGTAAGAACTACAGAATATCTGAAAACTGAAAAGTCAAGAGAGAGTATGGTATAGCTTCAGGCTAAGGATAGCCTTAAGTATCAATGTTTAATTCAATTCAAAGGCATGTAAAAGCTAATGTTCCTGTTTAAGGATTATATATGGTATGATATTCTCTTGTTTGTTGGAGATACAAAGGTTTATAATCAGAACTTCAACTGATTGAGGCCTACCCAAAAACATATATCCTAAAGAAATATGCAGAATAATTGACTGAAATAAACTTTTGAAACAGTCAAATTGACACAATATTAAGCATGTCATCAATTCATTAGTGTTTTACAGTATAAAGCAAGAACAACATTGGAAAATACTTTGAATTGATTTTGATAGGATTCCATGAGTTAGTAACAACAAATTATGTTGGCAAAAGTTTATAGTCATGAGAACTCTTGGACAAATTACTAATATAAGTCAATAAAATCAATTAAAAACCAAACCGACAAAAAAAAAACCATGAAAAAAGAAAATCACAGCCTTATACTTGTTAAGAAAGCACTCTCTTTCTTTTGCCTTGCCCTAAAACTTTTTGTCTTAGTTTTTGTTTTGTTTCGTTTTGTTTTTAAGATAATTTTCCTTCATATAAGGTTTTGTACTTTTATCTGAGATAGCTTCAGGCCTTTTTCCTCCAAATCAAGTCCCCCACGAAACTGTGGTTGAAGACGGAGCCCACTATGTATAGATTATGTTCCTTTTAGCTGATGTCCTAAGAAAGGGCAGTTCCCACCTAGTAAAAGATAACCCAGATTTTATAGATCTTCAGTTGATATGATTGTGATTACAAAATAAATGATATTTTAAAGCTTAGAATTTGGATTTTTTGTTTGATCTCCTTTATTATTATCTTCAGGTGGGTGTACAAGGATGTTACCATTTAATAAATGTTTATAAATACAATGTATCTTGATCAATATTGCCCTTTTCTATATTCGCTACAAATTCAATGCAATACCCATCAATATCCCAATGGCATTCTTTAAAGAAGTAGAAGAGGCAATTCAAAATTTCATATGGAATAATAAAAGACCCTGTATAGCAAAAACACTTCTTAGCAGAAAGAACAGCGCAGGAAGAATTTCAATACCAAACTTTAGACTCTATTACAGAGCTATAATTATCAAAACAGCTTGGTACTGGCAGATGAACAGGCCTGAAGACCAATGGAATAGAACTGAGGGCCCAGATATTAAACCACAGACCTATGGCCACCTAATCTTTGACAAGGGAGCCAAAAAAATAGAATGGAAGAAAGATAGCCTCTTCAACAAGTTGTGCTGGCAGAACTGGTTGCTTAACCAGTTGCCTGCAGAAAACTAAATTTGGATCCTTCTTTGTCACCATGCACAAGAATAAACTCCAAATGGATCAAAGACCTGGAGGTAAAAGCTGACACACTAAAAACTTTACAAAAGGAATAGGAGATACACTAGACCTCCTTGGCATGGGTCGAAACTTTCTTTTTCTTAAATTTTTTATTGTAATTAATAAAAGGGTTACATGATATTTGCCAGATAGAAGGTGCATTAATTCACATACATTGATACCCTTTCACATGTCTTGGTACCCATTACCCTCCCCCCACCCCCCCTACCCGTCTTGGTTTTCCCCTTTTTTTTTCCTTTTTCTCTTTTTTTTTTAAATTTTTTTATTGTAATTAATAAAAGGGTTACATGATATTTGCCAGATAGAAGGTGCATTAATTCACATACATTGATACCCTTTCACATGTCTTGGTACCCATTTCCCTCCCCCCCCACACCCCCCACGCGTCTTGGTTTTCCCCCCTTCCCTATCAAATTTTAAATATCCAAATACAAATAAATTCAATATATCAGATAACAAAGTGAGATACTATACCAATATGAGATAACCAAGGGACAGCAAAGGAGATGAGAGACAACATAGTACATTAAGGACAAAAATCATTCATTATATGGCTTTTGTTTCAATATCCTGGAGGTCCTTTCAATTAGCTTCACATTATATGGCCTTCTGTATCAAGATTTTGCTCTATTGCAAATCTCTGCTAGTAGAGCCCAAGTTTTCTACTGATTATGACGAATGAGGGAATAATTCTCAAAACAGCTTGGTACTGGCACAGGAACAGGCCTGAAGAACAATGGAATAGAACTGAGGACCCAGATATTAAACCACAGATCTATGGCCACCTAATCTTTGACAAGGGAGCCAAAAAAATAGAGTGGAAGAAAGACAGCCTCTTCAACAAATGGTGCTGGCAGAACTGGTTAAGCACCTGCAGAAAACTAAAGCTGGATCCTTCTTTGTCACCCTGCACTAGAATTAACTCCAAATGGATCAAAGACCTGGAGGTAAAAGTTGACACACTGAAAACTTTACAGGAAGGAATAGGAGATACACTAGGCCTCCTTGGCACAGGTCGAAATGTACTTAATAAGGACCAAGAATCACAACAAATCAAAAAAGGCTGGATAAGTGGGACTGCATTAAACTGCAGAGCTTTTGTATGGCAAAGGATATAGCTAGTAAACTAATCAGGAAGCCTACAGAGTGGGAGAAGATCTTCACCAACCAAACAACGGACAAAGGCCTCTTATCTAAAATATATCAACAACTCAAAAAATTGAATCACTCCAAAACTAACCTCCAAAGTAACAACCATCCCATTAAAAAATGGGCCAAAGACTTAAAGAGAGTCTTCTCTGAAGAAGAAACAAAAATGGCCTATAGACACATGAAGAAATGCTCAACATCTCTGTCATAAAAGAAATGCAAATCAAAATAACTCTAAGATTCCACCTCACTCCAGTTAGAATGGCCAGGATCAGGAAAACGAATGACAACAGATGCTGGAGGGGATGTGGCCAGGAGGGATCACTACTACACTGTTGGTGGGAGTGAAAACTCGTTCAACCACTATGGAAAGCAGTGTGGCAGTGCCTCAAAAGGCTAAACATAGAGCTCCCCTATGACCCAGCAATTCCACTACTTGGCATTTACCCAACCACCCAGAAACAAGGACATACTAAACCTACTAGCACAACAATGTTCTTTGCAGCACTATTCACCATAGCAAAAATATGGAACCAACCTAGATGTCCCTCAGTTGATGAGTGGATCAACAAGTTGTGGTATTTGTACACAATGGAATTCTATGCTGCTGTCAGAAAGAATGACATCGCCCCATTTGTTAGGAAATGGAAAGACTTAGAAAAAATCATATTAAGTGAAGTAAGCCAGACTCAAAGGAACTTAGGCTCAATGGTTTCCCTCATTCCTTATAATCAGTCAAAACTTTCTTAATAATGACCAGGAAACACAACAAATAGGAGAAAGGGTGGATGAATGGGACCGCATTAAACTGCAGAGCTTTTGCATGGCAAAGGACATCGCTAGTAAACTAATCAGAAAGCCTACAGAGTGGGAGAAGATCTTCACCAACCATACAACGGACAAAGGCCTCATGTCTAAAATATATCAACAGCTCAAAAAATTGAATCACTCTAAAACTAATCTCCAAAGTACCCACCATCACATTAAAAGATGGGCCAAAGACTTAAAGAGAATCTTCTCTGAAGAAGAAACAAAAATGGCCTATAGACACATGAAGAAATGCTCAACATCTCTGGTCATAAAAGAAATGCAAATCAAAACAAGTCTAAGATTCCACCTCACTCCAGTTAGAATGGCCAGGATCAAGAAAACTAATAACAACAGATGCTGGAGGGGATATGGCCAGGAGGGATCACTATTACACTGTTGGTGGGAGTGCAAACTCGTTCAACCACTATGGAAAGCATTATGGCAGTTCCTCAAAAGACTATACATAGAGCTCCCCTATGACCCAGCAATTCCACTACTTGGCATTTACCCAATTATCCATAAACAAGGACATACTAAATCCACTAGCCAATGATGTTCATTGCAGTACTATTTACCATAGCAAAGATATGGAACCAACCCAGATGTCCCTCAGTTGATGAGTGGATCAACAAGATGTGGTATTTGTACTCAATGGAATTCTTTGCTGCTGTCAGAAAGAATGACTTTGCCTCATTTCTTAGGGGAAAACAAGATGAGGGGCGGGGGTAGGGGGAGGAAAATATGGACCAAAACATGAGAAAGGTTGTCAATGTTTGTGAAGTAATGCATCTTCTATCTGGAGAATATAACTGTAAACCTTCTACTAATTACAATAAAATATATGGAAAAAATTTAAACAATTAATAAGAGTGGCCTATAGACATATGAAGAAAAACTCAGCATCTCTGTCCATAAAAGAAATGCAAATTAAAACAACTATGAGATTCCACCTCACCCCAGTTATAATGGCCATTATCAAGACGTCTTATAACATCAGAGGGGATGTGGCTAGGAGAGATCTCTACTACACTGTTGGTGGGAGTGTATACTCATTCAACCACTATGGAAAGCAGTATCTCCGTTCCTCAAAAGACTAAACATAGAGCTCCCCTGTGACCCAGCAATTCCACTACTTGGCATTTACCCAATCATCCAGAAACAAGAACCTGAGACTCTTATGTTCAAATTAACCTCTAGAAAATAGGAAATGGGGCTTGGCTTAAAGGTAGGGTGGTAATCCAGAACTGAAGAACTCAGGGACAACTCCCAGGCCTAGGGATAGGGTAATGGCCTTGAGTTGAAGAGCACTGGGACAATGCCCAGGCCAAGTTCAAGCCCCATGATCCCCAAGCCCCCTCAAAAGTTAGAATGATATAATTTGATTTAAGAAACACTAGATAAATGAATGATAGATGAATGAGCATAAATCAATATAGTAATTGTGAAAATGTGTAAATTTTCAATGTTCAGATCATGTATAAGAAATTTAAGGCTCCTTGGATTGTATCAATTAGCATCATAAAATCTCACAGACTATGGTTAGCAAGGTGTGCCATATATTTATTATATTACCCTAAATTATTAGAAGACTTGAAAGGTTTATTGGGAGATTATATAATAGTAAATCCATTAAAACTGTTCCCTGATTTTGCCTCCAAGAAAAAATGTAATAATGTACAGTATAATTTCTTTTGATATCTAATAAATATATTCCACTAATTATGAATTTTCCATATAACCTTCTGCTTCAGTAATTGCATGCAATTTATGGTTCTAGTTTGGGAATTATTTGATTCCCTCGAAAGCTAGAAAAATGTGTTTAATAGAAAAATTATGTCATAAGGGATAGACACATTTCTCAGATTTTCCTTTTGTTTGGATTAGAGTGTCATATAAGGATTTTCAAAATAATATCCACATCTAAGACAAATGGACAACTTGTTTGAATTGATGAAAGTTAATTTTCTTTGCATAGCTTCTAACTGAAATAGATATCCTTCTGACAAAAATGGGACTAACAAAACAATAAGAGGGAAAAATAGAGAAAGCATTTTGCTGGGAAGGCAATTCAAGCTTTCAATAATAATCCTCTTTATTCCCTTCTTCCTTTAACTTTTCCCTCCTCTCTCCCTCTCTCTTTCTTCTTTTCCTCCTCTTATCCTTCTTTCCTTGTCTTTCTAAGCTCCCTTCAATACTTCCTGAATGTAGAACACTTACATTAAAAGGTAGGTATTCATAGACTAGCTGTTGCGATATACCACAGTTTAAGTGGAAAATTGTAGCCATATGATACCATCTAGTGGGAATGCAAAGGACACTATTATATTTCTGGCAGTAAAATAGTGAAAAAGTAACTTAGACATTTTTCTTTTAATGATTTTTCATTTCCCTTTCGCGTTAAAGATAAGAGAGCTAGTTATAAATTCTTTGAAAGAACATTGTCCCGCTGGGGAGAATTACAAAAGGACATTGGCACATTATGAAGGTTGTAGCTGAAACACACTCTGGGAAGAAAACCCTAAGCTACAAATAAACTAGAATGAATTCTTCAAAACTTTTGAGCAGCAATTTCATGAGTACAAGGTTGTTTTTTTTTTCCTTTTCAGGTAGGGTTAAAAACATATCAACCAAGGAACATATATATATATATATATATATATGATTTTTTGTGAGGAGGTATGACTGCTGAGTATGTTTCTACTCTTGTTTATTGATTCAGGACTTAGGCGAACTGGAAATTCAGTATTTTTTAAATTTCTTTTTTAATTCAACCATTCATTTGGGAGAAATGAAGAGTAGTAAGATTTTTGAAAGTGATGCCCTTGGTTTTCCTTTTTGCCAATCCTGGGGCTTGAACTCATGGCTTTGGCACTGTCACTAAATCTCTCTATGCTCAAGGCTAGAGATCTACCACTTGAACCACAACACCACTTTTGGTTTTTCTCCGTGTATATGATAGTGAGGAATTGAACCCAGGGCTTCATGAATGCTAAGGAAGCAGTCTACCACTAGGACACAATTCCTGCCCCAAAGTGATACTCAGTGACCAAAATATGCATGAAGAATCTGTATGTGCTTACAACTGATCTTGTAATACATTCAGTACAATCCTATACGGGAATAACTAGTATACTTTTATTCTAGTGTTGCGTTACATAATGTGACATATTATTGAGACTTTGAGTTTTATTGTCAGCAAATTGTTGCCATTTAAGATTAAAGTTGCTAAAGAATTTGAGGCCTTCTTTGTGTTTTTATACATATTCTTTTAAAATTATTGAGTGGTTGTAAAAAATTGTTTCAACTCATTGCATCAATTTAGGGGTTGAATGCATTGTAATCCATACCATTCTTTCCATCATTCTTCACCGCCTGTCTTTCTCAATCCCACTTATACTCTCAAGTTTTCTGCTTCCATTTTCACATTTTTTGTTTTGATTTTCTGTTTCAATTGTGGAAAAGATTGCCATTCACGATATCAAAGGAAATTGCTATAAGTATTATATTAATGCATGTCTTATGAATTTAAGCTTGTGCTGAAATAACAATTTTGGTGGAAAGGGATTTGTCCATGGCCAATGTTCCTGTTGCTTAAAAAAATATTGCAAAGATGATGTGCACAGGGGTTAACAGTACATTCCTTTTTGAACAACATTACTCCCTCTGCCACTTTCTCGCAGTTTTTTTTTTCCTCCCATCCTCCACTCCAAGTTGTACAGTTCGTTGCCAACATAGGATCTAGGGAGCATCAATACTGAATTGGTTCATTGTCTCATCATGTCTGTGATGGGTTTCTCCAAATCAGATAAACTTATATCCAAGACAAAGGGTACAGAAATCAAACACAACAAAAGGGAATAAGCCAAAGGGGAAAAATAATTTATAAAACAATCACAACAACTCTTCTTTCCATTTCTTTGGAGTTCTTGATCTCTTCTTTTTATTTACCTATATAGAAGAAGCAAACTTTCTCACAATTCCAAGAAATGATATGCTTGAGTTTGAAATGTAATTCTTTCAAAGCAGATATGCTGGTTTATGCTCAGTACCTTACATCATGACATTTGGAAGTAAAGTCTTTCCACAAAATAAGTTAGATTGTTATTAGTGGTTTTTCAAATTTATAGTGTGAAATTAATAGAAAAAATTGCTAGTTAATATCTTTTACCAACCACATAATAGTGGAAACATGAAGCACATACTCTAAACAAACCAATACAAATTTTATGGGTGAAAAAAATTTAGAAAGGTAGATCTAGTGGGGAAATTAGGAGGATCACAGTCCAAGTTTGGCTATAATTAAAATACAAAACTTTATTTTACAAACTAGCTATAAGCTTAGTGTTTCCTCAGCATTCTTCTAAAAAGTCTATTTGGTGAATACTTTTAGCTTAATTATTGCATATGTCAGTTCTGAGACTTTTTTTATTTTCATGCATTCAGTTTCTCCTTTGAGATGTTCTATATTTCATTCATTGCAAGTATATCCTCAGTGATCTCATTGGCTAAAGTCATGTTAAATTTTATATTTTTGTGATAATTAACATCTAGATCATCTCCAGATAAGCATTAAATTTTTATTTTCCATGTTAATAGATCCTGTTTTCCTGGCTCTTTGCCCATCAAATTATTTTGGAGTATATACTGCAATTATGAAAAATTATGCTCAGGAGTCTCTTCAGGAACATACTTCTGCATGTTTCTAATTGGTGTGGTATGGGATTTAACTTGCTTTTACTTTCTTGACATCTTAATTATAATTGTTGGCAGTCTTCCTCCTATATGTCAGAATTGGAGGTTGATCAGATAACATACTAAATCTAATATATTTTTTTTTACTTTTTTGGATTCTATTTTGGGTTTGGATTTCTCTGTCATTTTCTTTTGATTCTAGTTATTCCAAATACTTTTTATATTTTTACTACAAACACCATGGTCTCAGGAAAAAACGGTATGATGTTACAAAACTCATTACAAAAAAAAACATTTAGTCTTTCTACATTGCTAATGGCTGCCAAAGTGCTTAGGGCAAAGTCATATAAAAAAAGAGCAACTTGCTATGTGTTAGGTGCATATTATGTTTTTATGACTATATTCTTGCCCGCTTCTTAATTTCCAGAGGTATCAGAGCATTTTCTACTATATTTAAAAATTTTGGAGGAAGTGTGGGTTCTCTGAATCATGAATTTTCAAATTCAATATTTGTATATTGTATGAGTTTGAGTATGTGCACCTTGGTTTGATAAGTGATTTTACAATGTTATTTTTTAAGTCAATATGTATATATATAATTTTATAAAGAAGATCTGTGACTTTTTGGATATTTTTATGACATACAATTTACCTTTTATACTGTATTTTATGTTGGGGTCATGGATAGAAGGGTTACAGTTACATTTGTCAGGTAGCAGGTATATTACTTCTCAAAAATTATTTTAATATCAAAAATTGTTTTTAAGATATATTAATTTTGTGATTTGTATAATAATTTATTGAGTTCAAATTTGTCATTTAAAACTTGTATGGTGTTTTGTATTTATGGAATATTAAGAGATATTGTTTATAACTATGTTACTTATAAATCAAAATCAAAAGATATTGATTGGGCTGGGAGTTTGACCTAGCAGTAGAGTGCATGCCTAGCATAGACAAAGACCTGGGTTGATTCCTTGGTACCAGATACATAGAAAAAAAGCCAGAAGTGGTGCTGAGGATCAAGTGGTAGAGCTCTAGCCTTGAAAAAGCCCAATGACAGTGCTTAGGCCCTGAGTTCAAGCGCCAAGACCTGCAAAAAAAAAGGGGGCCTGGGGGGCAGGACTGGGAGTTTGGCCTATTGGTAGAGTGTTTGCCTAGCATACTCGAAAACTGAGGTTCCATTCCTGAGTACCACATAATACAAGGAAAAAAGCCAGAAGAGTTGCTGTGGCTCAAATTGTAGAGCTCTAGTCTTGAGAAAGTCCAAGGACAGTGCTCAGGCCCTGAGTCCGGAGACCAGGACTGGCAAAAGAAAAAAACTTTGTCTGTGGAAGACTTAATTCTGAATAGAGGTATATATATATATATATATATATATATATATATATATTACTGGAAACTAATTGTTTTCTTTCTATTATACTCTGCTTTATCAGAAAAGTAAAGTATTTAAATTGTGCTACAGAAATTCAGAGGTTTTCTTGTGATCTTTAAAAAAAAAATAAAGGAGTGATTTTCCCTTAAAAAAAAAAGAAGACACTTGATTGACCTTGATCTTCCCCCACAAAATTGGCCATATCTGGCCTAGCAATTTAACATCTCAGATTTAGAAATTGTAACAATAAAATCGTGTTGAATTCTTACTTAAGGATATATATAATCTTACTCATATGAGTTTATAGTTAATTACAAATAATTCATAAATGAAGTCTGGAAATTTGTTTTTTGAAAAGCTTCATTTTACATATTACATGAATTTTGAAATTTCTAATGTGACTGGAATTCACTGGAATGTGACTGCTAGTAGGTTTCAGGTCTCAAGAAAGTTTCCAGTCTTTCAATTTCCATGTTCTTGAATTTTATCTAGCATCATAGGAAGTTATAGTTAATAACAGGGATCCTGCTTGCCATAACACAACCTATGCTAATATTTTTAGATAATCCTGTGCTACTGTGTATAATTACTGATGGCTGTACCGTATCCAAAAATCAGCTCCAGCAGAAAAGTCCTTCCCATTTTTTATTCATAATGTCAGCTACTTTTATAACTGTTGCATTTGAAATATATTCATCTTGTCATAAAAAAGGCAAATCTACCATCTATTGGTGAATGTAAGGCAACAAGGCACTTTGATAGTATTTATAGGCCATATCACCATTCTCTTGAAATGTCTTTGTCATCAGAAAATAATGTGTATAGTTTTAAAAGCTTCACTGACAAATCCAGCCTGTTTCCAATATGTGGCTTATCTTGGAGCACATATTGATTTTCATAAAGGGACTTCAAATTTGAAATATATTAATACTTCAACATTGTACTTATTATGTACGAACTATAAATGTAATTCCTAACTTTTCAAGTACCAATTGATACATTCTGAAAGTATATTATGATCATGAATTTTAAGTATGGTTTCACATATAATCTAGGGGAATTATATAGTATATATGACTTTTTCTTTTTTCTTTTTCTTCAAGTGGGTCATGGGGCTTGAACTCTGGCCCAGGGCACTGTCCCTGAGCTCTTCAGATCAAGGCTACTCCCATACCCCTGGGCCTGGACACTGTCCCTGAGGTTTCTCAAGGCTACCTCCCTACACCTTGAAACACAAGGCTACTTTTGGCTTTCTGGTGGTTAATTGGAGATAGAGTCTCATGGTCTTTAGGGCCTGGGCTGGCTTTGAACCATAATCCTCAGATCTCAGCCTCCTGAGTAGCTAGGAATACAGGCATGAGCCACCTCACCCAGCTATGTATGGATTTTCTGTTTGTTTTATTTACCTTGCTATGAATGGATCTGAAATGATAATATAAAGTTTTCTGGTTTCTTTTTAAAGTGAGTTTTTGGTCTTTCAAAATGAAAACCAAGTAGTTTTACAGTGACATTTTAGATGGGCTTCCAGAAATAGAATTATTTTAAAAGTAAATTTTATGTATTTTCCAATTTATTCATAAAACTAATGAAAGAATCTAATATATAAAACTTTGAATAAAAATATTTGTTAATTTATGAATATTAAATACTTTCAAAATAGTATAGATTTTGTTTTGCTTTATTTTTTTGATCATCATTGCATGAAGCCAATTTTAGGAATGACTGAATTATATCTACAAGATTTATTTTCCTCATGATACAGCATCATTTTAAGAAAGCCAGATTCATTTCTCTAAACATACTTTCCTTTGCAAAAC
This sequence comes from Megascapheus bottae, assembly GCF_031878675.1. Lineage (NCBI taxonomy): Eukaryota > Metazoa > Chordata > Mammalia > Rodentia > Geomyidae > Megascapheus > Megascapheus bottae. The sequence continues at coordinate 28,448,381 of NC_143515.1, forward strand.
AGTATGGATTATGTCAATAAACCAATATTCTTCTATTTCATTTTCCAAAAAAATCTATTGTGTGCTAATTATACCACAATACATTATAAATCAACAATAATAACTGAAAGCAAATTGGAAAGGGTAAAGTAGTTAAAATGTCTTTTAAATATGTGTCAAATAAAAATATGTCTCTTTTCCTTTACTCATTTCAAGAAATACAATTGTTTTAATGTTCATTGGAGATAATCTGTAAGAGACTTTAAGAAAAATGATTGTATTATGTAACTTCTGAAATTGTACATACTTTCATATATTAAAACTTATGTATTAGAGCTTCTTAACCTGAAGTGACTTGTAGATATCCAAGGTAATTACTGAGTAAAATATTCTCCAATCTGGAATAATAAGAAGGAAGACTGTTTACCTTTTCAAGCAGTTTACTTATTGTTCAGCTAGCTGATAGTTCCCATCTTAGTTCTTTTGGCTGCTAGCCTCAAAGGCAAGATAGTTCTAAATTTTTTGACAAAGTAATATTAATTTTATAAGGTGCTCAAGATGTATTCACTGTTTTTTTCATCTTTTGTAGTTTCCAGCACACTAAAATTATCATCACAATGTCATGAAATTAGTATAACTGAATACTATTGAACTTTGAGCTTTAATATTTTTATGTATTTTTAGTCTTTGATATTCTTGTGGCTTCTTTGGTTTTTCACTACAATAGAGAGAGAGACTCTCTCACTTAAAGTGAATTATTACTGGCCAATTTTAGCGTTTTAATTATTGCCAATGTAAGGTGAGATCTCCTAACTCTATTAACAAATTAACTAATTTCTTTCCATGTATATATATTAAATCTGCACACATTTTAACAAATACCCTATAGAAATTATTCCAAATAATAATTCAGAGTATACTAGCTGATATTTTATATAAAATTAAAATATTAAAGAATAAAGCAGCCTGAATAGAAGCACTAATTTTTCCATTCCCACCATTGTGTCTATTTGTATTGTTGATTTTTTTAAAATGTTCTTTTCTACTGTTAGACTTGCGTTTTGTTTTTTAAAACACCATATATCTTTTACTTATTTGAAATCTTTCAATAATTTTCCAATGACCTGAAAATAAAGGCTTATTCCTTCACATTGTTTATCTATGTATTATTTATTCTGATCCAAAATAATTGTCATTCTTTTGTCATTATGTACCTCTCAATGTATCCAGGACACAGCATTTCCTGTTGTTTTAATTCTTTGAGATTCCAGTCTCCCACAAAGACTTTGTATTCTCTGTTCTGTTCCTTTTTCTAAGACTTTTGAAAATTTGTCTTATATCAGTTTGTGTTCTCATCTATTGACAGGTAATCAAGCTTAAGATCACAACTCAAATGCCATTTTATACGTTGTCTTTCCTCTCTCAGAGAACAACTAAAACCATCTTCTCTAGTAATATATCACTATCCCTTGTTTAATAATTTTATTTCATAGAATAAACTGTACTTGAATAAAATGTTATTTGAAACATGCTATATAAACCTCAACTATTTGTAACTATAATCCAATGGTGAGCAAAATGTTTGACATACATTAAGGGCTCAACACATATCTCCTGCATATGTCACTAAAATCTGGCTATGATTGACATGTGTTTTGTTTCTGTTCATTTGATTTGTATCTCTAATCTAGACATTAAGGCTGTGGCTGATACTTTCTATCACACTAAGGAAAGTGCTTGCCACAGAGTAAACTTCCAAAAGATAGTATATTTTTAAGAATATTGTTGTGATTTCTGTACTGTAGCCAGTAATAAACAGAGGCTGTGGATTAAGTTTTCAAAAGGATTCAAAGAAAACAAATAATTTGTGTGATTTTTAACTTAAGAAGTTGGTATGTGGAACAGAAGAACAAGTTCTGTGAGATACTAACTGAAAAATAGCACTGAGAGAACTCTGGGAATTAATGTAAATTGAAACATAAAACCATCTGCAAGAAATATTAAGAACAATTCAATAAAAAAGGTGATCTCCTGAAAAAAATAGGAAGCAATGACAAAGAAAGTTATTTTAAAAGTAATTGGAAAATAGGTTGTCTATAAATAAATGAATTGGGTATATGTTCATCTTATTTGGTTATAATCTATCCAAGTAATCATTTACAATGGGAAAACAAACAACAAATCTATCAGTGCATCCAAAAGCAGAAACTCAGTCCTGATGACAAATACTTTACTAGACACAGTAAATAAAAGAAACATAAAGAGAATAGATTTGTATTTACAAAAGTTTTAGCAATGCTTCTGGTAAAAATTCACTGAGATTGCACTTCTAAAGTTTGAGTTCATTGGGGAAAATAATGAAAAGAGAAAAAAAGATTATGACGCAGGGTCAGTCAGTGGCTCATACCTTTAATCGTAGCTATTCAGGAAGCTGAGATCAGGGGATAGCAGTTCAAAGCCAGACCATGGCATGAAAGTCTGCGAGACACTTATCGCCAATTAACTACCAGAAAAACAGAAGTGGCGCTGTGTCTCAAGTGGTAGAGTACTAGCCTTGAGCTGAAGAGCTCAGGATCAGTGCCCAGTCCCAGGGTTCAAGACCCATGACTGACCAACCTCCTCCCATCAGAGGTAAATTATGACTCAGTAATAAAGCAATAAAGCAATAGTTCAATGTCAAGTGTCAACCAATCAAAGAGGAAGTCAAATGACAAAATTACCTGTCCATTTCATCAGGATTTACTAAATCCCATATTCAGAGTTTTAACTTAGGAAAGGAGTTTAAAATGTATCCTGTATGATACTAAGATAAATCAAGTTATAGAAGATTTTCCTGGGTGGATGGGGAATCACTTCATCAAAATTCCAGTGGAAAGATCAGCAGCTCTTTACTATTAAGTATACAGATGGCACAGAACCTACAAAATCTTAAAAGAATATATTATGTGGTCTTAGAAGGAAAATACCTGATGAAAAATAGAATTTATACTAGGCAGCTTTAAATGGAAAAACTTAGTGCTTAGAAAATGTATCTGTAATGCCTTAGCCCATTTATTAATTGGGTTGTTCTTTTTTTGAGGGTTTAGTTTTTGAGGGATCAGTTTTTAGCTCTAAGTATAATTTGCCTATTAGGTCCTTATCTAATGGTAACTGATAAAAATATTCTCCAATTCTATAATCTTCCTATTTAACTCCTTTGCTATGCCTTCTCCAGGTAGAAGCTTTTAAGTCTGATGTAGTCCCATTTATCACTTTTTCTTTGACTTAAAAATGAATGATTTAAGCCAGGCACGGTGACTCATGCCTGTAATCCTAGCTACTTAGGAGGCGGTGATCTAAGGATCGCAGTCCAAAACCAGCATGGGCACTAAAGACCGTCAGATCCTTATCTCCAATTAATCACTAGAAAACCGGAAGTGGTGCTGTGGCTCAAGGGGGAGGGCGGCAGCCTCAACCTAAAGAGCTCAGGAACAACGCCAAGACCGAGTCCCAGCCCCAGGACCCCCCCACACACAAAAGAATGATTTAAGTAGCAAATAAGATAAAAATGCCCATTGTCTGTATTAAACTTTTTGATGAAACATCTAACAACTAAAAGTACAGTTCAAAGCTTATCCATTGATCATAGAATTTATATTGATATCTGAAATGCAGATAAAAAATGTTAGTCATAGGGCCGGGAGTTTGGCCTAGTGGTCAAAGTGCTTGCCTCGCATGCATGAAGACCCGGGTTCGATTCCTCGGTACCACATACATAGAAAAAAACCGGAAGTGGTGCTGAGGCTCAAGTGGTAGAGCTCTAGCCTTGAGAAAGTCCAAGGACAGTGCTCAGGCCCTGAGCTCAAGCCCAGGACTGGCAAAAAAAAAATGTTAGTCATGTGGCTACTCTACTGACTTTGTTACCTGGTATACTGTATATGAACTTATTTGTTTGTTTGAAATACAAAAGGGAAGGGGGAAAATAAGATCATTGGGAGAGGTGGAGGGAAGGGAAGGTAGACAAAAATATGAGAAGGGGTATCAAGGTTCGAGAATTAATGTACCCATTATCTGACAAATGTAACTGTAACTCCTCTATACATTTTTCCAACAATAAAGCACAATTAAAAAAAGATTTCAAAGTGACGTTACATACTTGAGAAAAACAAAGGGTTGCAGAGAAACATAGGCATGTAGAATGTTCAGGAGTACAACAATACAAAGAATGGAGACCAAAATTGTACTAAATGTGAAACAAGGAGTTCTCTATGCCTTTTAAATGAATGAGAACTGTATTTTTATATCAAATACTATATAGGTGTATATTATGCATATGAGCACCATTAAAATGGATCTAAGTAAATGAATACTATTAAAAATGTTAGGTGACAGAAACTTCTTTCAAAAAATGTGCATAAAAAAATCTTAAAAGCAAAAGTGCACATTTGTCTAGAAAGCTGAAATGAAATTCATACTGGATGGACTAAAGCTCTCAAGAAGTGACAAAATATGATACTGCAGATTCACAAAAGATTTAATATTACATGGTTTTGAATGTCAAGATAAAAGTCTTGTGTAAGGGATTATATCCATTTGCAACATTTAGAATGAAATGAGAATAGCTTTCAGTATAGGTCAAGACTAGTAGTTGTCTGTTGTCATAACTCTGGAGAGTAGACTTTAATAGTTGAGGGGAATAGGGATATGATAAATTTAGGAAATACGTAACATAGGCATCAGCAACTTGTACTTGGTAGAGAAATGCTTCATGATTTCTGAATATAGTCTTGACCTTGTGGCCAACACAGGAAATTTAGAAAAAAAATAAGCTGATTGGGTGAGAAAGAATCATAATTAACTGATTTCCAAATTGTATTGAAAATTATCAGTTGGAAATGAAAGAAGAAAGATTGGCTCATACATTGGGACTTTTGAAGTAATTTGCCGATAGTAATGAAAATTCCCGAAACCTGGGAAACTGGGTATTTCAAGTGTTCAAGAAAAAAAACATCTTTTGTTTAACAAAAATTTGGCTATATATATATTGCTAGGATATACTGAGTTCATATACATTAGATAATCTTAAGCATCTTCCATGACTGCATCATAGACAGCACAGTTATTGTAAAATTTCCTGTGATCTGATGTTTGATACATAAGAGCACAATTTTGTGTCATAAATATCGCTTCATACCATTGACATGAATTACAATAGTGCAAAACCTAGATATATAAGGCCATATACGATGAGGCTAAATTAATGGACTTCCAGGGCATGGAAACAAGAGCTTTATCTTGTGTGATTGTTCTTAATGTACTACGTTATTTCTCTTCTCTTTTGTAGCCCTTTGGTTAATCTCATATCATTAGTGTATCTGACATTGTTACCTGGTATATTGTCTGTAAATTTATTTGATTATTTGAAATAGGAAAGGGAAGGGGAGAAAACAAGATGACTGGGAGGAGGTGGGGGGCGAAAATGGGGACAAAAACATGAGAATGGCATCAATGTGTGAGGAGTAATGCACTTACTCTCTGGCAAATATAAAGATAACCCCTCTATACATTACAATAAAAAAAGAAAAAAAATTCAGTAGTGGAATATTTATGTTGAAATTTATTGCAGAGCTTCCTGTTACTGAATATGTGAATGTGTGTACAAATATTTAAATGTTGCATAATGCTAAATAATGTTCACTTCTAATGCTATTATAACTAAATATACAAAAAAATTGCAGGACACTGCTGGGGTGGAGGGAGTCTAAAGGAGATTGAATATTGTTGAAACTATTTGCAAGTATAGAAATGGGAAAAGGAAATCTGATGGGTAGGAAGTTATCTGGGAGGATGAGGGCAAGAAGAGGGGAGTTAGACTTATTGAGATAAGATACAAATGTGGAAATGTAACAGGGTATAATAATCTAAGCAAATTGAAATAAAAGAAAAAAGCTGGATCATATTTCTCTTTCAGCACTCATCACTATATACTTAACATGCACAGTTACACTAAAATTCACTCAGACAGTTGGATTTTGCTTTCAGGAAGTGTGCCTTTTACTATATTGACTAGTACTTGGGTTTTAATTCATGCCCATTAAAGTTATGCAGCATGCCTAGTAGGTGACATGTTATTGCTCATTCTATAACTTCTTTTCTTCCCTAAAAGTCATGGCAGAAATAGAGAAAAGAGAGATCACTAGCTGAGGAAATGCTGTTATTCTGAGATCCTTCTTTCCTACCAACACAGGGCTCAAAAAAAGATCTGAGCCTTTCATAATGTATGGTCCATGACAAGAGCTCAGACTCTGAAGTCCTTGGAGAGGTTCCCTGATTTGTGCAGTTCACTGAAATCTAGAAATCAAAAGACATTCACATAATCAATATTGGAAAATAAAACATATTGGTCTTTTTATTATATTTTATTATATATTATATCTTATTATATTGTATAGAGGGATTATAGTTACATTCGTCAGGTATTGGGTGCTGTACTTCTCTAACCTTGATACTCCTTTTCATGTTTTTCCCCCTTTCCCTCCCCTTATGCCCTCCCAATTATCTTGTTTTCCCTCTTCCCTTCCCTATTTCAAAAAAAAAAAAACCATATACACAATATACCAGGTAACAGAATTTAGCTACAGCAAGAATATGAGATTAACAAGGAGGGGAAAAAAGAGAAAAGAAATAACTTCACCTAGTACATCAAGAACAACAATTACAAAGATAAACCTCTTGTTTTCATATCCTAGTAGTCGTTTTGTTTACTCTCATCCTATAGGAGCATATGTACATCACTTTAATAAGCTATTGTGATCCTCTGCTAGGAGAGTCCTAGATGTGTGCTGGACATCTCTGGCAATAAAAGAAATGCAAATTGAAACAACTTTGAGATTTCACCTCATAGCAGTTAGAATGGTCATTATCAAGAAATTGAATAACAACAGATGCTGGAGGGGATGTGACCAGGACCAGGAGGAATCTTGGATACTATTCTGTTGGTGGGAGTGTAAATTCATTCAACCACTCTGGAAAACAGTATGGCGATTCCTTAAAACAACTTTCTCACCAGATTGAAAAGTCATTGAAGTTTCTAAATTATTACTCAGCCACTTTCATTCGTTTCAGTCTCTGGTCTCTGCTGTTCCTTCAAAAACAAATATATCTTTGAATTACAGCCCAGAATCCCTAGGAACCAGTGAATCCAAAAAGATAAATGAGTTATATGATAAGGATGATGATTATAATCATTATTATTATTAAATGTGTAAAAGCCCAACAGAAACAATTTATTCGAAGTTGCACAGGTTCACTAAAGCTTCAGTATTTATGTGGGTATGCACACATGTGCATTAAGAATTATAGGCTAGTTATTCTATGCCAACAAGAAAAAGTACTTTTTCTATTTTAACAATTTAAATATTATTATAAGGTTCTTTCAATACTAGGAATGAAGAAGCCTCATAAGAGGGTCCTCCTCTGGAATCAGAGACAGATTAGAAATAATAGAGAAAAGAGAAAACTATCCAGAATAAAACCAACAAATGAGCTTGCAGGAACTTTAGGGTTCAGAAAATCCAATTTAAGACTGTTAAGCATTGATAAAACAGAAAAAGAAAAGGCAATTAAAAGACAGCAACTTATTTAACAGAATTCTAACAAAGAACTTCCCAAATATCCAAAACTATATGACTATTTATATACAAGAAGACTTTAGAATGCCAAACAGAGTAGACCAGAAAAGAACACTCCACCATACATTGTAATCTACACAGAACTGATCTAGACCAAGGAATGATTCTTTAAAGCTGTCAGAGAGAAAGGATTGATTACTGAAAATAGAAAACCCATCAGAATATCCACAGGTTTAAAACAATTAAATAGACCCATTATAAATAATAAAATAGAAATGGCAGTAAAAACTCTCATCCAAGAAAAGCCCAGGACCAGATGGATTCACAGATGAATTCTATAAAGCCTTCAAAAGAGAACTCATTTCAATACTCCTCAAAGTCTTCAATGATACTGAAAGGGAGAGATTATTACCAAACTCATTCTATGTAGCTGGCATCCGGCATAATCATCATCCCAAAACCAGTCAGGGTCTCATCAAAGAAAAAGAACATCATTAGGAAATTTCTAAAAAAAATGGCCAACTGAATTTAACAGATAACGAAAAAAAAATACAAAGGAAAGAAAAAAGAAAAGAAATCAAACATGATGTTAAGCAACAGATGCTGGAGGGGATGTGGCCAGGAGGGATCACTACTACACTGTTGGTGAGAGTGAAAACTCGTTCAACCACTATGGAAAGCAGTATGGCAGTGCCTCAAAAGGCTAAACATAGAGCTCCCCTTTGACCCAGCAATTCCACTACTTGGCATTTACTTAACCTTCCAGAAACAAGGACATACTAAATCCACTAGCACAACGATGTTCATTGCAGCATTATTTACCATAGCAAAGATATGGAACCAACTCAGATGTCCCTCAGTTGATGAATGGATCAACAAGATGTGGTATTTGTACACAATGAAATACTATGCTGCTGTCAGAAAGAATGACATCGCTCATTTGTAAGGAAATGGAAAGACTTAGAAAAAATCATATTAAGTGAAGTAAGCCAGACTCAAAGGAACATAGGCCCAATAGTCTCCCTTGTTTGCCATGATCAGTAGAAGCCTTGGGCTCTCCTAGCAGAGATTTACAGTAGAACAAAATCTAGATACATAAGGCCATATAGTATGATGCTAAATGTAAGGAGTTCCAGGATATAAAACAAAAGCCATATAATGAGTAATTGTTGTCCTTGATGTACTATGTTATCTCTCATCTCTTTTGCTGTCCTTTGGTTATCTCATATTGTTATAATATTTTCACCTTTTATCTGATATATTTTGTATATGATTAAGTGGTTGTTTGAAATAGGAGAGGGAAGGGGGGAAATCAAGTTGTGAGGGGGAGGGTGGAGGGAAATGGGAAACAGGACATGAGAAAGGATATCAATATTTGTGAAGTAATCTACCTTCTATCTGATGAATATAATGTAACCCTTCTATTAATTACAATAAAAATATATAAAAAACCATGATGTTATGGGATTAATTCCAGGGTTGCAAAGCTGGTTCAATATGGGCAAGTCAGTTAATATAACTCATCATATTAACAGAAGCAAGGACAAAAACTATACAATCTGCACAATAGATGTAGAAATAATCAATCAAAACATCCAATGACTCTTTAGGATAAAATCTCTGGACAAGGTAAGAATCCATGGAATATTCCTCAATATAATGAAGGCTGTATATAACAAATCTACAGACAACATTGTACTTAATAGCCAAAATTTAAAACCATTTCCTCTCCAATCCGGAATGAGATAAGGATGTCCACTCACTGCTCCTCTTCAATATAGTATTGGAATTTTTACAAAAAGCAACAGGGAAAGAGGAAAACATAAAGGAGATCAAGATAGAGAAAGAAGAAATAAAACTAGCCCACTTTGCAGATGACATAATCATGTATATAAAGAACCCTATAGATTTCTCCCCCAAGTTACTTGAGCTGATGGAAAGCTTCAGAAAATAGCAGGGTATAAAATTAACCCACAAAAACTAATAGCTTTTCTGTATGCCAACAATGAAAACATCAAGACTGAAATCAGGAAAGCAGATCTCCCTTATTGGGGTGTGGGACAAAGCCTGGAAATTAACATAACCAAAGGTGTAAAAGATCCAATGGTGAAAACTTCAGAAATAACAAACATAATAATCTAAAGAAGATTTAAGGACAAAGTAAAACCTTCCATGCTCCTGGATTGGAAAGTTTAAGATTGTGAAATTGGCAATATTGCCCGAAGATATCTACAGTTTCAATGGAATATCCATCAAAATCCCAATTATCTTCTTCAATGATATGCAATAAGCAATACAAAAATTAAAATGAAGTATAAAAGACCTCAAATAGAAAAAAACAAAAATAAATATTTAACAAGAAGAACAGTGTTGGAGAAATATCAATACCAAACTTCAAAGTCTATTACAAAGCTAGTATATTAAGAAGCTATTACAAAGCTCTATTACAAGGCTATTACAGCTTGATACTTGTACAAGAATATGCCCGAGTACCAAGGGAAGAATTGAACCATAGAACTTCAGATACTTAATATAAAGGGAGTCAAAAACAATTTGGAAGATAACCTCCTCGAAATTTCAACTTGATCCATACAAGGTGTATATAGTTTGCAAAACTTTTTTCAATATTTTCTACAATGGGATTGAAAAATTACAAAGAGAGAGTCTAATACTTCATTTGACTTTTGTTGTCTTCATCACTTCATCTTCTGAATCTACATTTTCTAGGTAAAAATGGTAGTCTGCCTGAATTGTCTTAGTCAGGAGGCAGGCAAAAACATTCGGGTCTGTGATCAGTCTAGGCTATATAAGGAAACTTGTGTTTAAATACAGAGTGGGACAGAGATAGACAGAAAATGGAGAGAGGGAGAAAGAGAGAAGAAATAAAAGGAGAATGCGAGAGGAAGAAAGAAGATGGAAGGATGGAAAATAGGGAAGGAGGAATGAAGATGGCAAGGAAACAGGTAGGAACAAAAGAAGGAAGGAAGGTTTCACAAATGCAATATATGACTTACATACCACTTATCATTTTATAGTGGTGACCATTCTGACAGAGCTTTGGGAATTTTTAGAGAAGTAAAACAAATGGGATTTCCTTCTACTTGTTCAAAGCAAAGCTTTATGAAGTATTTCTAACTACTCAAAAAGATGTTGATCATGCGTTTTATAATTTACCCTTGTGTTAGCGTTTAGTATCAGGTTATCAATTGAGTTTTTGGTAGTAAAAATGAAGAAAAAGTAATCTCAGAAAAATAAAAAGAGCACTTAGTACTTGTGTTTTATTGTGTTCAGTAACATTTTCATTATGTTTTACAAAATTTAAGTTCTTTACTCATCTTTAACAGGTGGGTAAGTACTATGTAGACTATTTTACTATCATTTGTAGGCCATTCTTTAGCAATATAGCCTGATTGTCCTGGGATCTGAACTCAGGATCGGAGCACTATTTCTTAAATTTGTCATCCAAGACTAGCACGTCACCACACATCCACTTCTGGCTTTCTGGTGGTTAACTTGATATCCATTCTCTCACACTTTTCTGCCCAAGTTGATTTTGAACCGAAATTCATAGGTGTGAACCATTGGCAACCTACTCCAGTTATTTTAAAAGCCCCTTCCAATAACTTTTTTTCCATGAAGACACTACTTAGAACCCATATTTTCCTATATTACATTAGTATTTTGGGGGAATTTATCTCAACACTATCACAGTCATTGCATCATATACTAAATCATTGTGTTGGAAGTTTTTCCTGCAAATTTTGACCAACAATTTTCTTTCAGCATTTCCTTCAAACTCATGGGACTCAAACATCACTCGTTGTAAATATGTATGTCTGTATTTATTTATTTATCTTATTTTTGCCAGTCCTGGGCTTTGAACTCAGGGCCTGGGTGCTGTCCTTGGCTTTTCTCAAGGATAGAGCTCTACTACTTGAGACACAGCACCATTTCTGGCTTTTTGTCTATGTACGTGGTACAGAAGAATTGAATCCTTAACTTCATGCATGCTAGGCAAGCACTCTACCACTAAGCTACACTCCCAGCCCCATAATTAATTATTTTAAAAGAAAAACTCATAATTTAATGTAGAGAATTCTTCTCATAAAGCATATTTCTGTGGCCTTGTAATTTTGCCTAGACAAATACAGTCTGGGCCTACATATTTGTAACTCCTTTTCTTGAGGTATACATTATGCTTTTCTTCAGAGCCTTACATAATCATTGAAGAAATTATAAAATCTATGAAGAAACTTTCATAGTGTATATGAGACTGGAATATATACTTGAAGTTTAATTTCTTACTTTTTTTTTGGACAGGCTCTCAAAGCCCAGTATGGACTCTATGCTCAATCCTCTTGCTTCTGCCTTCCGTGTTCTGAGATCATCCATGAGTTCCACCCTTGCCTGCTTGTGAACTTTCTTTTTACAAACACCATGAGAGGACATCTTAGTGCCCAGGAAATATGATCCTAAATCAGAGCAGTACTACTAAACTCAATAAAGCTTTTGAGATGGGCTATTTTCAAAGTCTGGTAGTCCCACCCAGATAGCTAACCTGAAATTCTGAATAAAATATAAGCTCGGAGTTCTAGAGTAAGAAGAGGACAAAAATGACAGGACAGAGGGTTAACAAATGCAGCAGTGATACTCAGTAGATTCTACGTTGACAATGAACTATACAACTTGTGCCAGGTGGTGGCAAGAAAAAAGTAAGAGAAGGATTGACACTGTTTAAAAAGAAGTGAACTCAGGGCCAGGAGTGTGGCCCTAGTGGCAGACTGCTTACCTAGCATTAACAAAGCCTTTGATTCAATTCCTCAGTACCACATACATAGAAAAAGCCAGAGGTGGTACTTTGGCTCAAGTTGTAGAGTGCTAGCCTTGAGAAAGTGCAAAGACAGTGCCCAGGGCCTGCATTCCAGTCCTGGGACTGGCAAAAAAAAAGAAAGAGAAAGAGGAAGAGAGAGAGAGAGAGAGAGAGAGAGAGAGAGAGAGAGAGAGAGAGAGAGAGAGAGAGAGAGAGAGAGAGAGAGAGAGAGAGAGACAGAGAGACAGAGAGAGAGAGACAGAGAGAGACAGAGAGACAGAGAGAGAGACAGAGAGACAGAGAGGTGGGAGGGGGGGAGGGGAGGGGGGAGGGGGAAGAGAAGGAAGGAAGGAAGAAAGGAAGGAAGGAAGGAAGGAAGGAAGGAAGGAAGGAAGGAAGGAAGGAAGGGAGAACTCATTATATGACATGCTACTGTGGCCTCACTCTCTGTACATCTCCTTTACAATAACAATAAAAAATTACTTTTAAATTGAAGTTCCTACAAGTCGTAGATTTGTACAATACAAGTTAGAAAAATAACACAGAATGTTATGAGTAAAATTTGTTTTTAATGTAATTATTTTAGAACAATGCAGTGATATTCCTATTAAGTTTTGAATAATGTGGGTAAAATTTTACTATATCATATACATTAAATAGGTACATAATGCAATTTCAAATTTTTAGAAAACTTTGTTTTATTGTCTATAAATAGAATGAAAACAGTAATTTTAGAGTAAAATGTGATAAAATTTACTTTTTTTCCTATGGATCTTGAACTCTGGCTAGGCTTGGGTGCTGTCTCTGAGCTCTTGAGCCACAACATCACTTCCCCCCAAGAAGTAAGTTTAAAGCAACTGGAATATTGCATACAGATCTTCAGTTACTGTAAATTGATCAGAATAATCTTTTGTCCAATATAAGTCATAGATACCTCTTTTAGTGAAAATATAAATTCATCAAATTTGGTAACAAAGTAATTTTAAAATGTATTTAAGGAATAGTTTTATTTGATCACATCTATATATCATAGATCTCTTTTTATATATTTAACTAATATATACTAGTTATAAATAGCTGATAGATCTATAGATAGATGGGTAACCAATAGAAAGACTAATAGACATATAGTGAAATAAATATAAAAATAGGATATTATAGTGCTGGAAAAAGCGAGCATGTCCAAGGAACATAAAAATCAATCTAAATGACTTGAACCCTGTACCCATGAGTGTGTATAGGTATAAATAATTGAATAAATATGACATAAAAATGATGAGACACAAGCATACAAGAATTTTGACTTGATATATGTATTAATAATTATTCACTTTGCTTATATACCTTTGCTTTTTTCTGTTTTTTCCTATTATTACAAGAATGAGGATTTACATATTGGCTTCTGTTTAGTAATTTTATCAATTTTATATCAAATACTATTGAAGATACTTTAGGGTGTTTTTTCATTTTAATAGCTAGATGGATGATTGATTTATAATGATATTCACTCTACTGACTTATATTGCTCACAGACCTACAGGTGTAAGGTTATATTTAATTACATAATAAATTACACATGGTATTGTTATTTTGATGTTAAGAATTCTGTTTGGGAGATAAATGGTCATATGAGAAACTGCCTAAAATGGCTGTTGGATTTTATAAGATAGACCTATCAGGAATTAACAGTTACTTACTTACTTACTTTATTTATTTATTTATTTATTTATTTATTTATTTATTTATTTTGCAGTTATTGGGCTTGAACTCAGGGCTAGAGCTCTACCACTTGACCCTCAACACCATTTCGGGCTTTTTTTATTTTTCTATGCATGTGCTACCAAGGAATCACACCCAGGTCTTCATGCATGCTAGGCATGCACTCTACCACTAGGCCAAATTCCTGGTCATAACTACTTTAATTTTTAAAAAGTGTCCAATGTCACTCAGAAAATATTGCTTATTTCATAAACTGATATTAGAAATACAGTTATAATCTAGAAATACAACTAGTTGCATCAACTGACCAATACATGACATTTTGAGGTAGGAATGAGAATTGAATGAAAAAAATGGACGTAAAGCATTTGTAAAGGTAATATGAATTTTAGGGGAAGTTGGTAACTACACGCAGTGGCAGCTATGTGCCGACTGTTACTGAACTCAGCAGGATGCGGTGAAAATGAATTTTCCCAATTGTGTGAGGAAAATGGTTTCCATGGTATGTTTCATCTAGAGTATAGGGTTTCACAATTCCATGTTGATATTAAAGGGCTTACCTTCTACCTGATGATTGAATGACGATTGAAGATTGTTCACAAACTCCTTTACCTTTCTACTTTCAATCTGTAGGTCTCTGATTCCCCCCTCCCTGGAAAAGGCAGCACACATCTAGTATCAGAAATAGGGTGGCTGAGCAGAAGGATGGCAAGTATGAGATCAGTACAGAGTGATCCTCTGTTTTGTGTGTGTGTGCGTGCGTGTGCGTGCGTGTGTGTGTGTGTGTGTGTGTGTGTGTGTGTGAATGAGAGAGAGAGAGAGAGAGAGAGAGAGAGAGAGAGAGAGAGAGAGAGAGACCCAGAGCAAGAAGAGAGAGATAATCTCTTTCATCATGGGACTCTTAGAAAACAACCCTGGAGAAGGGAGAAAAGAAGTTATGGTCCCTCACTGGATACTGCTGCCAGTATATAGCCTCAGTGACTGTATACAACAATCTGGATTGCAGAAGGAAGAAACTAAACAATATCATGAATTTCCAAACAGTTTGTTGAGGTTAGATGTAAATTTGAGGAGGCTTAAACTTATTTCCTCATTAAGAATCCATGGGGGAATCTGCATGATATGGAAAGGTGACAAAGGAGGATAGTAGCTGATTTCCTGTAATGATGGAGTACAATAATGATTTCATGTTATTGCATTAGCCCTTTTTCTTGTTTAAAGAGCAACTATATGCATTCTTTTGTTTTACTCCACTTGTATATGTATTCCCTTTTTCCTCATTTCCTTGGAGCAGTAATACTTAAAGCATAATCCTATTTCAGGAAGTTGCTTTTCTAAATGAAAATGATTTTCCCACCGATACACGGATATCTCAGTGATGTCAGTGATCTCAGGCTGTGGTGTGAGCAATTAATGCACAATGAATACTTAAACAGACAGGAGAACCCAGACATACTGAAGAAGCCTGACATCAAAGCAAATGTAATATAAGCAACAGGAGTATTTTCATGATTGTTATTTTTTTTTAAGTAGCTACTTTACAGAAGAGTAGCTTTATTGGAGTTAGTCTATATCATTATGATTGATAGGGTGAAGAAAGTGCATAGGACTGTGGTTAAAAAAAAAAGACATCAGTGAAGCTCACTAGACATTGATGAATACGAGTGGAGACGGGTGGGTGGAGGGGGGCAGAAGACACTGAATGAAAAGAAATGTACTCATTACCTGACTTAGGTCATTGTAATCCCTCTGTAGATCACCTCTACAATAACAGTAAAGTTAATTTTAAATAATTTTATACATCAGTATTCTTTAATGCCTCACTTTTATTTTCAATATGGGAAAAATAACTATGTTAGGAATATAAGGAATGGAGTTTTAAATAAATATTTATCTGCATGTGTGCATACACTTGTGCACGCATGTGTGTGTGCGTGTGTGTATGTGTGTGTGTGTGCATGTGCCTTGGTACTTGGGATTGAACCCAGGGTCTCATGCAATTTACTTTTTTTTTCTTCGAGACTGTTTCTCTTTGAAACTTGAGTCACATTTCCATTTCTCAGCTTTTGGTTAGTTAGAGAAAACTGTGTCAGAGACTTTTCTGCCCTGGCTAGCTTTGAACTTAGAACATCAGATATCAGCCTCCTGAGTTACTAGAATTAAAGGCATGAGTCACCAGTGCCAGACTCGAATACATTTAACGGTTGGACAGCGCAAGTGAGAAAATTTGAACATCATTGTTGTTGCAGGTTATTTGATGGTACTCTTGAGGTAGGGAAAACAGCATGAAAACATGCCCTAGTTTTAGAAGAAGTGCAATAGCTAATTAAAAAGTATTTGTATATACATTAATTTGTTTATTTGAAATAGGGAAGGGATGGAGGAAAGCAAGATGATTGGGAGGTAGTGGGGAGAGTGAGAGTGGGAGAAAAATATGGGAAAATATATCAATGTTTAAGAAGTAATGTACCCACTACTTGATGTAACTGTAACCCCTCTATACATCACTCTGTTAATAAAATACAATAAAAATGAAAATGAAAAAATATAAAAAGAATAAGTAAATGTGGATGAATGCTATGGTTCATGTCCATAATCCTGATATTTCAGGAATTCGAGATCTCTGGATTTTGGATTGAAGCCAGCTCAGGCAGGAGACTCTTTTAGATTCTTATTTCCAGCTAATCAGCCCAAAGCAGAAAATGGGGCTGTGGCTCAAGTATTACAGAAATAGGTATGAGCAAAAAGATCTCATGTACAACAGCCAGACACTGATTTCAAGCCCCAGAAAACACACACACACACACACACACACACACACACACACACACACACACAAAGTACATAAAAAATTTGCTATATAGTATACTCACTACATACAAGACATGTGAAGAGATGCTTTATATTATTATTAGCAGTTTTGTTAGTAGTATATTTTTAATATCTAAAAGGATCTGGTAGTTGACTATTTGGTGAAGTGAATATACACACTTTATCTTTTATACTATGGATAAGTGTGACAATGTCAAACTTTTTAGAAAATTGTAAGTAAAATCATGTAAGTGTGATACACATAGACATATTTTTTCTATAAAATTTTATTTCCCAGGAAGATTACAAACTTAGGTAGTAATGTAAAATTTTCCACTTTCTAAATGTTGACACCCAAAGTAAAGGCTTGACAATATGTGAGTCAATAGTTAGTGGAGGGTAATGGAAAACAGGCCTGTAGACTAGAATGTGATGATTTCTACCAGTGCTGATTTCTTGTATTATTAGCTGGTATTTATTCACAAATCTGTGAATACATTAGTTGTTCAGGTGAACAATACCTCAGGAAGCAGAGCACATGATTATTTAAAGTTACAATATTGAGTTGCAAATGCATTAAAGTCACATTGCTCATCAAAATGAATATATTTCTTGCATTTACTTAAGCGTGCATTTGGAAGGAACTGCTGTGCAGTTATTACTATCATTGTCACACAGTGCATGATCTACTTGAGTTTTAGGATTATTTTTTCAATAAAGAAAGCCCTTACTATCCTAAATATTTTCTCTGATAACTAATTTTTATTCAGTGTATTTTTAATTTGTGTATACTCACATAAACTGAGTCATTTAAATTCAAACTTGCTTTGTCTCTTCTTATGGAGTATCAGGAAAAAGGAATGATAAGCCTTATAAATACTTCTAAATTTTACTTGGAAATACATACTGTCATATCTTCGTCTATCTTGCTCATCCTCTTTTTAATAATAGCCAATTTTCCAACTTCTTAATCATTCTGGCTGCCTCTTTCTGGATTATCTCCAAAGTATCTGTACCCTTGAACTTGTACTGCTTGTGGAGAAGCATAATCTATAGAGATAATTAAAGCAAAAGTGAAATATTGCTCAGTCCTCCTTTGACAGTGATTTTGCAAGTCCATATTTCATTAAAATGATTTAAATGCAGTAATTTTTCATTATACGATACTTGCCCTTCACCTTTACAGTTACTGTCTATTTGAAATAATTTGATAATTTGGAGGAGGAGGAGGTCAGGATGTAGAATACAGGAGATGAAAGTGCGAGGAAAGAGAATTGGATGGAAGAGGTGAGGCTCTTTATGTCTAACAATCGGAATCTTCATGACAGAAGGCATGTGAGTTCCAGTCATATATAGATAATTTTCTTAAATTTTATATTTATTGTCATTAATAGTTGGACAAATATGTTACCATGCAACAAATTAGTTTATAAGTATAATAAAATTTGATTGATGCCACACTTTTTATCATTCTCTCCCAACCCTCCCAACCAATTCCCTTCACTCAATTTTCTTCATTTCATAGGATATGCATTGAATATTAGTATTGAATTTTCTTCCTATCCTTTCTTCATTCATCTACCCTCATCATACCTTTTAAATGCCAGTGTCCTGGTACTCACTTTGTTGGAATCTTAATGCAGATTTTGTGTGGTAACTTAGAGACGTAATAGAATGAAAGATCTCTTGCCTCAGTGGGTACTTTGTGTCTTTATACATTTTCTAGAATAATTCAAAGGTTCTTTCTCACTTTGTGCCCCTACTTTTCTTCTTGTAACTGTAAGTGTTAAATGAGTAAGGAAGGAACAATGTTAGGATTTGAATTCCAGAAATCTAGAGTCATCATGCTGATAACACTGTGATCAGTGTCATCAAAACATAAGACAAAGAAAAATAACCAAAAATGAAACTACTGGCATGTTTTTGAGGTTTTCATTGTAATGTTAGTATGCCATTCTTAAGTACTATAGTTATTCCACTGTGAAAATATGGTGGGGTTATTTCCATACACTGCATTTCACATACCTTGAAAATTATCTGCTTAAGGAATAATTCGATCCCATTTGTTCCCACAACTGTTGTACAGTTGTTAATTTAAAGGAGGAAATTCTTTTAATGATCTTTGCCTGTTTGTTAATATGTACTTTTCCTACTACTGTAAAATAAAGCCACAAGATCATATTTTATTTGTATAAAGAAGAAAAATCACTGGATGAACATCTGATCCATAACTTCTTGGTATTGACAAAATAAAAAAAATGTTCCTGTATGGAGTGCTGGAATTGCCATCTCCACTTAACAAAGAATAGAAAACGCATTACTCTAGGGTTTGAACCTGGTAAGTGTAAAGGTCCATTAATAAATTTTTGGAAGTGTCTATCAGCCAAATAGCCTCTGTAAAAGCTATCTGGTTTGTTCCTGTCATAGCCTGGAGGTTTCCCCAAGTCAGTGCAATCACAGGCATTAGATCAACAAGCCGGGCAGCTCCTGTTTTGAGGCAGAGAGAAATAAGCTGCCACAAATGTCTTGCAACTTTATTATTGCAATTGATCACGTTTATGAAGGCCTCATAAAGTTGCAAACAGTTATAATACAAAAAAGCTGTTATAACAATGCAAAGTGGTCTATCATCACCTCTTGATGACAACTTTATTACTGCTGTGGACCAATATTGTACAGAAGAAATCTAGTAGCCATACATTATGTTGAAGTGAAGCAGCACAGCAGGCCAGAGTATTACCGTATAAAATTTATTTTTTATGTGGCACAATAATTATATGAAACACTTACCAAAATATGTGGGAACTATAGGATCTATTAAGATACCACAACAGAGACATTTCCTTTATGTTCCTTGGGACTGACAATAAGCATTAACACCTGGGTGGAAAGGCTCTCACAACTCATCTTTGGAATGCCTGAAAGATGCAGTTACAGATTGTGGCAAAGATGAAGTTTAATAACACACATCTCATAGAGATCAGCAGGGCATATGAAGTGATCCTGACCAGGATAAAGTATTTGGTGGTTGCCAGTATCTAATTAGGCTGTTAGATTCTTAATTTGAGAATGCAGAGGAAAAACTTTTCTTCACCTGCAGACTGCCATCTCTTCATTCCAGAACAGGTGTCATCTTTTACTCGGATAGCAAACCAAGGAATAAACAGTGGCAGAATTTCCTATGAAGCTTTTATAGAAATAAAGTAATATAAATTAGACACAAGTATCACAGATGAATGAAGTAATCAAAATGTTACAAGAGGAGTTTCCAGCATGTTTACTCCACTTCAGACCTATGTCTTGTCTATGAGTAGAGGAGCTATCAGATCCCTGTATTGTGCTGACTTTAATTGGAGTCAGAATTCTAAGTAAATATAAAATTCTGCTTTGTCCTTTCTTCATAACTAATATGGTAGTTTTCTCTATATACTCAAGTATTTTAATATATATTTATAAAGGTATTTTATTTTACTACTGAGTGATATATTCCCTTAAAATTAAATAAACTTAAAATCCACATAATATTCTACTAGTAAATTATTTATCTAGCATTGAATTTAACTCTGATTCTCTAATTTGTTAGCATAAATGTTTGCAAAAGAATCCCTTACATTGTTCTGAAGTTTGCTTTTTTTCTGTCACGATGTTCTCATTCTCATCTCTTGATTTTATTTATTTGGGTGTGTTCTCTTCTTTTGTTGGTCAGATTTGCTAAGAGTCTGTCAGTTTTTCAAAGAACCACTTCATTAATTCTTTCTGTGATTTTTTGAGTCTCTTATTTCATTTATTTTTAATTTAATGTTAATTATTTGTTTTCATCTATTTAGTGTTTTGCTTGTTGCTATTTTTCAAGTATATTAAGGTGCATCATTAATTTGTTGGTTTCAGATTTTGCCAATTTGTTGACAAAAGCGCTCAGAGATATAAATTTTCCTTTAAGTACTCCTTTTGCTGTACCCCAGAAGAGCTGACATTTTGTGTGTTCATTTCTGCTAAATTCCATAAATGTTTGAATTTCCATTTTGATCTCTTCAATGATTCTATGGTCAATCAACAAAATGTTTTTCAGTCTCAATGAGTTGCAGAATTTTCTATGGCAGATTTTGTGTTTTGATTCAATTTTATTCTCTTGTGGTCTAACAGGGTATCAGGAATAATTTCAATATTTCTGAATTGGCACATATTTTCTTTGTGGATTAAATTGTGAATTCTGTTGAGAATTTCCCATGTGCTGCTGAGAAGAATGCATATTTGGAGGCTGTTGAGTAAAATATTCTGTAGATGTCATTTAAGAATATTTGGCCTATGTAATTATTAAGTCTAAGGTTTTTCTGTTGAGCTTTTGCCTAGATGATCTATCCAGAGGCAATGTGACCTTACAAATGTGGCCACTTTGTAGGCCTCTCCTCGGCCTAACTTGATGGGAAGGGGGATTTGCTTTGTGCTTTGTGCTCCTGAGAATCTCCTTATTAATGTCATTACTATCAAGTTCTATTCTACTGAAATTCTCTGGAGTCCATGTTTCAATTCCAAGACTTCTGTGCTTGGCCAAAGTGCATGGGGAAAACTGTATCTCCTGACTTGTCTTCAAAACTTTATTTACATCTTGGTTAAATTTTATTCCTAATTATTTTTTGTAGTTGTCCTAAATGGACATTTATTTGTTGAATACATTATTTTATAATCATTGAGAGATTGATTTTTGCCAAATACATGTTCTATATGTTGTGAAATGATAGTATAGGTTCATTCTTCATTCTGTTAATGCAGTATGCCTTGTTTATTGATTATATATAATGATTATTTTGTACTCTAGTTTTCAAATTAATTAATAGCAAAAGCAATAATAATCATTTCCCAACAAAAGACATATACATGGCCAACCAATCTCTGAAAAGTTGCCAACCTAACCCTAAGCATCACAGAAATGCAAATCAGCATCAAGGTGATATATTAGCTTCCCAATATGGATAGCTATTTCCAAAAGTACAAAAACAAACAAACCAAAAACACCTGGTATGGATTTGAAGAAAGGGGAACACTGATACAGTTGGTAAGAATGCAAATTAACATAGTTGCTATGGAAATTATTATGGAGTCTTTTTAAAAAATTAAAATACGTATGATTCAGAAATCCAGTACTTACTCTATTTAAAAGGAAAGGAAATCAGCCTGATGCTCACAGATCACACCTCTAATTCTGCCCATGAAATTAGAGTATCTCAGTTTGAAGCCAGGTTTAGGGAATCAAACCTGATTAACCAGTTCTTATTTTATTTTTCATGGCATAATATTTTTGTGTGTATCTATAAACATTCTCCACTTAGGACACAAATTGGACTGCACTGGTTTCTGCTACTTACTATCTCATCTCACTGTATTTTCAGTGGCCTTCCCCAAATAAAGGGCTCAAAGTTTTGCAAGTCAACATAGGAATCTTGTATGGACAGATTTCAACCCACACTGTTTAGTAAAGCTTTTCTTACACAGAGTAAAAGCCAGAATCCTTACAGACCTAAAGTGGTAATTTCTGATTGTAGTCTTCATTATCTTTCTGACTTATAGTCTCTATTGGCTGCTCTCCTCTGAGCTCCACTAGCTTTGTGGACTGGCATCAGTTTCCATTCAGTTGACAGACACAGATACAATGTCCTTGTTCAGTGATATCTATGCCTAACTTGCCACATTTGCAGTGACTTTACAAACTGAAAAAACTAACACTGAGTTATTCCTTCCTCTAGAATTTAACTACCTGACATAAAGCAAAAACCCATGTACATAAACTGAATGTTGAGTTGAAGTTCCTTTGTAAAATAAATATCAAGGGTCATGTGAGATGAGGAAAATTCAGTACAGTGGGAATTTTCATTGTCCACAGAGACAAGAATGGTTTCCAGGTAACTAATCTGAACTTAATGTTCAGAATATTATCTGTAATCAACCAGCAAAAATTTGTAAGTGGAGGTGTTGCTCAAATGATTGAGCCCTCCCCTTATTTTAAAAAAAAGTTAATAAAAAGAACAAAGCCCTGAGTTTAGGTCACAGAACTGGCACAAAAATAAAAGAGATATAATTTTGGATTTTCTCCTTTATAGAGACATCAAGATAGTTTGCAGCATATTTCAAGTGATGGTCTCTAGAGATTTAGGAAAACAAAAATCGTGTGCCAAGCACTAAAAGGTAGCGTTTAATATAAAATCCAAAGAAAAAGAATGGATTCATAATACTTTTATGGAAATGAGATTCTATTCGGGTACACTTGAAGACACTGAAAATTGATATAGAATCATCTAAAAAATTCAAACAGATGCAAAATGTAAATGAGAATTGTGGAGATAGATGGCAGAGCAGAGTTATGGACAACAAAATCAACTTTCCTGCAGCTGTGTCTGGAAATACACTAATCCTTTCTTGAGATATACACATATGCTTCTAATTATCATTGAAGAAACAAATAGTGTTGCTTTTATAAAAATCCCCCAATTAAACAAAGAAACAAATATAAACAAGATAATATGAGTTCAAATTTCTTCTACTTTACTTTCTCTAATGAATTCAGAATTCAATATTTTTTTTACATTTTCTTTATGTGCATGTAACAAGGCTGACCACCTTTTATTCAATCCTAGCATTGTATTACCTGAGCCACAATGACTTCTCTGTTTTTCTGTGATTAATTTGAGTCTCCTGCACTTTCCTGCTCAGGCTGATTTAGAGTTTCCATCCTCAGATCTCAGCCTCCTCAGCAGCTAGGATTATAGGCATGAGCCACTGGTGTCCAAATTTTCTTACATACTTTTTAAGTCAATAATTTGTTTGTATAACTCAGATTTTGAAATTGCACAAGTCATCATCAGTTCTTTATTTTTTTCCATATAATTTTATTGTAATTAATAGAGGGGGTATATTATATTCACCAGAGAGAAGGTGCATTACTTCACATACATTGATACACTTTCTCATGTCTTGGTCCCCATTTCCTTCCTCCCACCCCTGTCCATTATCTTGTTTTCCCCCCTTCCCTATTGTATTTCAAATAACCAATTACGCATATATCCAATATATCAGATAACAAGGTTAAATACTGTTAGAAATGAGATAACCAAGGGACAGCGAAAGAGATGAGAGATAACATAGTACATTAGGACAACAATCACTCATTATATGGCTTTTGTTTCTATATCCTATCATTTAGCATCATAATATATGGCCTTAGGTATCTAGGTTCTGTTCTATTGTAAATTCATGCTAGGAGAGCCTAAGGTTTCTACTAATTATGACAAATGAGGGAAACCACTGAGCCTATGTTCCTTTGAGTCTGGCTTACTTCACTTAATATGATTTTTTTCTAAGTCTTTCCATTTCATTACAAATGAGGCAATGTCATTTTTTCTGATGGCAGCATAGAATTCCATTGTGTATAAATACCACATCTTGTTGATCCACTCATCAACTAAGGGACATCTGGGTTGGTTCCATATCTTTGCTATGGTAAATAGTGCTGCAATCCATATCTTTGCTATCATAAATAGTGCTGCAATGATCATCTTTGGACTAGTGGTTTTGGTATGTCCTTGTTTCTGGACAATTGGATAAATGCCAAGTAGTGGAATTGCTGGGTCATAGGAGAGTTCTATGTTTAGTCTTTTGAGGAACTGCAATACTGCTTTCCATAGTGGTTGAACGAGTTTGCACTCCCACCAACAGTGTAGTAGTGATCCCTCCTGGCCACATCCCCTCCAGCATCTGTTGTTACTAGATTTCTTGATCATGGCCATTCTAACTGGAGTGAGGTGGAATCTTACAGTTGTTTTGATTTGCATTTCTTTTATGGCCAGGGCTTTTGAGCATTTCTTCATGTGTCTATAGGCCATTTTTTTGTTAAAATAAATAGATCTTGTAATCTTTTTTTTCTTTTTTCATATATTTTTATTGTAATTAATAGAAAGGTTACATTATATTTGCCAGATAAAAGGTGCATCTAATTCACATACATTGATACCCTTCCTCATGTCTTGGTCCCCATTTCCCTCCCCCTCACCCCATCTTGTTTTCCCCTTTTCCCTACCCAATTTCAAATAACCAAATACAAATATATCCAATATATCAGATAACCAAGTGAGACACTGTAACAATATAAGATAACCAAGGGACAGCAAAAGATATGAGAGATAACATAGTACATTAAGGAAAACAATTTTATTTCTTTTTTAGAGAAGACTTTAAGTCTTTGGCCCATCTTTTAATGGGATGGTTGGTTCTTTGGAGATTAGTTTTGGAGTGATTCAACTTTTTGAGCTGTTGATATATTTTAGATATGAGGCCTTTGTCCGTTGTATGGTTGGTGAAGATCTTCTCCTACTCTGTAGGCTTCCTAGTTAATTTGCTAGCTATGTCCTTTGCCATAGAGAAGCTCTGCAGTTTAATGCAGTCTCACTTGGCCACACTTTCTCTGATTTGTTGTGTTTCTTGGTCCTTATTAAGAAAGTTTCTACCTGTGCCAAGGAGACCTAGTGTATCACCTATTCCTTCTTGTAAAGTTGTCAGAGTATTTGCTTTTACCTCGAGGTTTTTGATCCTTTTGGAGTTAATCCTGGTGCAGGATGACAAAGAAGGATCCAACTTTAATTTTCTGCAGGTTCCTAACCAGTTCTGATAGCATCACTTTTTGAAGAGGCTGTCTTTCTTCCATTGTAATTTTTGGCCCCCTTATCAAAAATTAGGTGGCCATAGGTCTGTGGGTTAATATCTGGGTCCTCAGTTCTATTCCACTCGTCTTCAGGCCTGTTCTTGTGCCAGTACCAAGCTGTTTTTGTCACTGAAGCTTTGTAGTAGAGTCTAAAGTTTGGTATTGAAATTCCTCCTTCGCTGTTCTTTCTGCTAAGAATTGTTTTTGCTGTATGGGGTCTTTATTCCATATGAAATTCTGGATCGCCTCTTCTATTTCTTTAAGGAATGACAATGGGATATTGATGGGTATTGTGCTGAATTTGTAGAAACAGTTCCTTATTTTATTTTACATTTTTCAGGACTATATTTTTACTGGAATTCTGTATTAAGACTAAAATTTATTTCCTAAATTATATCTTCTAGTTTTCCTGTTTTTAAGCCTTCTCATTCTCAGTGTCTACCTCCAATACAACATACCACAATTTATTTCTCTCAGAAAATTTTGTACACAAATTGAGAATGCATGTTTGTGAAAAGTATGGAAAACTGTCAAAACTCTGACTTTTGTTTCCTTTCCCATTTTCCCTCGTTCTAACACCAGTATCACACTCACTGACACTTTACCTCAGTTTGTCCAGACATTTTTTTTCTTTTTATAGCTATTGTTTTTCTCTAAGAGCAATGTTTTCTTTTAAAAATATTTCTATTTGTTTTTTATTTGTTTATTTCAATATAGGCTTCTTTTTTTAAATTGTATTTTATTGTCCCAGTAACATATAAGTGGTTACAGTTACCTGTGTCAGGTAGTGGGTGCATTACTTTTGGAACATTGGGAACCCCTTTCCCATTGTTTTCTTCCACATTAATTCTCCACCCTCTCACAATCATCCTGTTTTTCCCTTTCCCTTCCTTATGTCAAATAAATAAATACACACACACACACACACACACACACACACACACACACATAATATGCCTGGTTCCAAACTCAGATACAGTAACAAAATGAAATAAACCACAAGGGGACAAAAAGAGAAAAGAAATAACTTCACATAATACATTAAGAACAACAGTCACAAAAATAAACCTCTTGAAGATAGGCTTATTCCCCCTTTTGTTTTAATATATTAAAAAGCAACAGGGGACAAATGTTGCAGTTACAGAATTTTCCAGAATCTTCATAGTAAGTTTTTTTTTTATTTTTTCATTTTTAAAGAACTTTATTTAAGCAACAAGAAGCTTGATTTGATGGGATACCCTATTTAGAATTCTTTTTTAAAAAGAGTAATTTACCACTAAAAAAAGACAAATTGTCCTACAAGTAAGAGCTGTGTACAAAGAAGTTACAAAATTGTCCTTAGTTTTACATTGCTAAATGAAAATGTTAAAATTCACAATGTATTCAATGATTTTGTTGCTTTCCTTCTTCTTCTTTTTTTTTGGTTAAAACTGTGGAAAAGGAGGATATTTTCCCAGAATCAGTATTTTTCCCCATCTCATCTCCATTTTTTGTCAATCAAAATATACCATTGGCCATTTAGTTTTAAAAAGAATTAAATGACCCTAAATTAAAGGACCTCCAGGATATAGAAACAAAAGACATATAATGAGTGATTGTTGTACTATGTTATCTCTCATCTCTTTTGCTGTTCCTTGGTTATCTCATATTGTTACAGTATTTCACCTTGTTATTTGATATATTGTATATATGCTTATTTGGTTATTTAAAATAGGATAGGGAAGGGGGGAAAAACAAGATGAGGGCCTCGGGTGGAGGGAGGGTAATGGTACCAAGACATGAGAAAGGGTTTTAATGTTTATGAAGTAATGCATCTTCTATCTGGCAAATACAATGTAACCCTTCTATTAATTACAATAAAATATATGAAAAAAAGAAAAGCAGTATGCTTGTGCATATAAACCAGGTAATTTATGTACAATAAAGAATGGGGAAGAGGCAACTGAAAGAATAGAGAAAACTATTCTCTAGTAGTCAGGGTGTGGTGGAACCAAACTGTAGCTTTCAGTTAAGAGTGAAAACAAATTCTGGAGCCCAGTAGCAGGTTCTCTCTTTTAGTGTATATCTCTTATCTCCTGTTAGAACACATCCATTTTTTATTCAACCTCCATTTCCTAATTTGCAGGTGTGTCTGTTTCAATGACTGTCCATCCAGTCAGAATCTGATCTGCCTCATGGACAAACCCTGTGGTTAATTTGCTAACTGGTGTATGCCCTTAATCTTAAACTGCACCAAAGAACCATCCTACCCTGCGCCGTTCAAATTAATATGATCGTTATTCCCAGTCCTGACTCCTTTCTTGGGCTTTCCATGGGCCATCGCCTGGGCCAGAGACTCCTCAGATGCTGCTTCATGAAAGAGATTCCTGGTGCACACCCAACTAGCACACATGCAGCACCACAGCCTCTGGAGGAATGGGGGACAGCAACATTGTGAATTTTGTAAGTAACTCTGCAACTAAACAGAAACAAAATCTCGATTCAAAAATCTTGTTAACAATCTCAAAAAAATTTAATCAGAAACAGTTAACTTTGTCTCAATCATTTTTCCCAGAGAAAAAGCAACCTGTTCAAGCTCAATAGTCAACTGAATTCTTACACCCCTCTCCTGGGCACTTTGTAAAGTTAAAATTTCTGAAGTCTGAGTGATAGAGGCAGCACATAAATGCTTCCATGAATCCATTTTCTCCAAAGCACTGTTTTTAGCAAGGCATTTTGGTATTTTATCTGATTGTGCATTGATATTTTTTGTTCTTCCGATAAAGAATTTACATAAATATTCCAATTGTTAATTAAAAATATACAAGTAGAGATATTAACTTCCTGAGCGGCCAGTCTAACATAAAGCCTGATTTGATTTTTAAAAATCTTAAAATGTAATCTGAGAAGGAACATTTCAACTTGCCAGGCACTGTTGATTCACACCTGTAATCCTAGCAACTCGGGAAGCTGAGATCTGAGGCTCAAGATTCGAATCAGCCCAGGCAAAAAAGTCTCAGACTTTTATCTCCAATAAACCACCAAATAATCCATAAGTGAAACTGTTGCTCATGTGATAGAGCACTAACCTTGAGTAAAAGCAGCTCAGGGACAGCACCTAGTCCCTGAGTTCCACCTCAGAAGTGCCTGAGGAAATAATCTAAACTTTTAGAATGAAGTAGTAAGTATAGGCTTACATTTTTTCAATTCAAGCAAGGTAAAGCTCAAAATAAGATGTCATGAAATTTATACTTAAAATTTCTGTTAGGCAATATTTCTTCCTACATGTAATCAACACATTTCCATAAATAAACTATTAATAAATTGAATCACTGAAAACTTGTATTTCTTTATTAACAAAGTATAGCCATTTCAGACTATAAACTTGCATACTTTCTACTATATCCAAAGATGAAGATATTACTTGCAATATGAAAGGATAACAAATAATTAAAATATTTGCCTTATAATACAGCCCACCATATATTTAGTCCTTTCTAATTCTCTAAAATAATCAGGAACTATAACTTTCTTTTGCATAAAACCCTATCACCTTCTTTAAACTCTGAGGTGAAAAGTTATTACTGTAATAAAACCAAATGAAAGGACCTCCAGGATATAGAAACAAAAGCGATATGAGTGATTGTTGTCCTTAATGTACTATGTTATCCCTCATCTCTTTTGTTGTCCTTGGTTATCTCATATTGTTACAGTATTTCACCTGTGTATTTGGTTATTTGAAATAGGATAGGGAAGGGGGAAAACAAGATGAGGGCTGGGGGTGGGGGAAGGGAAATGGGGACCAAGATAAGAGAAAGGGTATCAATGTATGTGAATTAAAGCACTTTCTATCTGGTGACTATAATGTAACCATTCTATTAATTAAAATAAAAATATATGAAAAAAAGAAATGTAGGTATCTAAGAAATAAACTATTCTTGAAAATTTTAATTAGCCTAAATTAATTTGTGCAATGTGAGATGTTGTAATACATACATGTATATAATGTGGTTTGATCAAATTTACCCAAATTTTAGTTCCTTGTCATTATACTAAGCTGTTTTCTTTCTTTGTCTCTCTGTGACTCTTTGTGTATCTCTGTCTCTGTCTGTCTGTCTGTCTCTCTCTCTCTCTCTCTCTCTCTCTCTCTCTCTCTCTCTCTCTCTCTCTCTCTCTCTCTCTCTCTCTCTCTCTCTCTCTGTCTCAAGGCTGGCTGCTCTCTACTACTTTGGTCACAATATCCACTATCAGATTTGTGCTAGTTAACTGATTATAAGAGACTTATCTCATATTGTTAAATTATCTGACTTTACTACTTGGTATATTATATATATATATATATATGTCTATTTATTTATATGAAATAGGAAAGAGAGGGGGAAACAATATGATTCAGATAGTGTGGGGTGAGGGAAATGGGAACAAAAACAGGAGAAGGGATATCAATGTGTGAGAAGATGCACCTTTTATCTGGCGAATATAACTATAATCCCTCTATACATTACAATTTTTTTGAAAAGAGACTTATGGACTCTACTTCTATAGCAGGTTATGAGTCAAAATCCTCAAATTTAAGCATCTTGAGTAGCTCAGATTACATACATGAAATATTGACACAGAGCTTTTTATTTTTTAATATGGGGAGATAAACTTTATAAATACATCTAGTTTATTGTTCAATGATGGAAACATGAAAATAGCCTTTCAACCTTTGAAAGCTGGAACATGTAACTTATGGAAAGTTTCCACAACCCATTTTGCAGGAGAGTCTCTAGTTGCAGCTTGGCTAACAACAGATGGCATTATTTTAAAAGAGAGAATTGCTAAGTGAGACACTGACTCCATCTCTCAAGAGTAGTGACAGCCTGAAATCCTTGACTTAAATGAGACCCTGGTAATTAGAATTCATAAATCTGGATGGGAGAGAGACTGATCCACTGCAGGTGCATAAAACACATTTAATGACAGTCTCATTGCTTAAGGTAAAAGTAGGCAATGTAGAAGTTGCATAAGGGATGGAAGCAAATGTCCCATGCCAGAGCAAACTGTGGCTCTGAACCATTGTCTGGTCTCTACCTGTGGGTTAATTACACTGAAAGGGGTGTCACAGATGAAAAAGAAAAATTTAAAAAAAAAAGAAAAGAAAAAGTACATGAAGTTACAATCTTCTTCAATAATTTTGATAGCATGAAAATCTTTAATAAATGATAACCAATGCCTTTGCACTTTTAAAAATTAAAGGTTTTCATATATTTAATGCTTTAAACTAAGACTGTGGACCCTGCCTTCATAATACGCACAGGATATAGTTCTGTTTTAATCACTATTTTAAATACACTTGTAATCTGAGACATGATAATTTTCTACCAGAACCATTGCAAACACCACTCTCCAGAGTTTTTAGTTTTTCTTATTTGGCTTTACTTTTAAAATTTTCACTCAACCACAAATATAGGAGACTATAAATTGGAGTGTCTTCATCCATCCCCAGGCTTCAAAAATTATAAACATTCTGAAGATCATGTTTTATCTTTCTTTCCTATTCTGTTCTATGCATTTCTTCTTCCATAATTCCTTAAAATTCAGCTATTTTTTTGCCAGTTGTGGGTCTGAACTTGGGCTTTCTCAAAGCTAGAGCTCTACCACTTGAACCTCAGCACCACTTCTGGCTTTTTTTCTATGTATGTGGTACCTAGGAATCGAACCCGGGTCTTCGTGCATGCTGGGCAAGCACTCTACCACTAGGCCAAGCTCCCGGCCCCAAAACTCAACTTCTTTTAAAATTGCTATTACCTAAAATTTTTCTTCACTCCCCTTGTCTGTTTTCTCATCATAGCATCCCTGTATTTATATATACAGCCCCTTTGCAGATTGATGCCTACTGTCTGCTATGTATATAAGATGTGCTCTGCAAATACTTGTTGGATATTAATACTGATTATGTACTGCAAGGTTCTGAGTGAAATTAAGATGCTGACTACATTCTAGTCACTGACATACTGTGTTATTTTTATAGATTTTTAAATTCTCTATAAACATGCAGCTGTGTTGTAACCTAATGAGTAAGTGAAGCCTTCCATGTTTCTGTCACACTTTGCTCTTTGACAATACAACAGGTGCCTGAGGGGGGTGAGGGTTGAACAGATATCTTAGGAGTATGATGATTTTTTATTTTAAATTACATCAATTAATTCTGTGTTATTGTTGATGGTGACATGACAGGAATTTCCATTGAACAAACTTTTGGTGAGGCTTCTCTCCATCTTTCAACTACCCAAGTGTGTGCTTCTTTGTAGATTCATGCTTGTAATACTAAATATTCAAGAGGGTGAAATCAAGTTTTAAAGACATACGTGGCAGGGAAGTGCAAAAGCTGTTCCATCTACTAAACTGTAAACATAAGCAAATAAATAAATAAAACAGAAATGAAACTGTGATTCAAGTAGTAGACCAGTAGACTTGAACACAAAAACCCAGATACAGTGTCCAGGCCCAGAGTTCACTTTTGGATCAGCAAAAACCAAAAACAAATTTAAAAGAGGAAAAGTGAAGAGAGAAGAGGGAGAAGGGCTGAGAGAGGAGGGGAGGGGAAAGAGGGACCTAAAACATTGAAAAAACCTTACCATACTGACACAATCATTTTTAATATTTTAGGCTTTATTGTCAAATTGTAGTCAAGAAGGTAGTTCCATTTTCTAATCCAAAGTTTAGATGATGAGCTGCTAAAAACATGGTATTTAACTTTTACATTTTTGTGACTGTTATATGGAGCAATTCTAATTGGATATAATTGACTCTTCTTAATTATTTGAAACATTATTATCAACAATTGTCATATTCAAATCTAATATTGAAATTATTTATCATTGCTCACTAAGACTTAAACATACTTTTTCTAAGTAGATCTCTGAATATATCTACTTAGATATATTCAGTTATACATATTTTTACGATACAATTTGAATACATCATTTGTTAATTTTCTGTTTTGTTGCTGAGGTTTTATAGTTTGGGTGGTCATTTTTTCTTCCCTCTTTAATGTATAAATTCTAATTTTGTGATATATTAGCAAACTCATTAGTAAAAGATATGGTTAGATTAAGTGAAATTTAATATTCTAAATATTTATAAAGCTTAAAATACGTGCAGAGAACACAATACATGGTTTGGATTATTATTCTTGAAATGGTTTTAGGATAGTAGAAGAAAGAATTGTGGTTACCATAAAAAACTTCAGTTTTATTTTTTGAAGCATCTTACATGTGACAAATAAACTTAAGGTTTCTATCAAGCTTAATGATCATTTTTGCTATTGAAAAATTCATGATATAGTTATTTATATGGTAAAACTGTTCCCTATTTGGAGGAAATCTGTAGTAAGTTGTCATAATTCACTTTTATTGACATTGATGTTTCCAGACGAAAACAATCAATATACACATTTCAATTTCTGTTGCTGTAACAGGAACTAAATTCCATTTGATTAGAAATAAATTGTCTGTGATAGTTAAAATGCTAGCAAAATTACAACTTACTTCTCACCTGGATCATATCCTTGCTGGAAATGTAAACAAAAAACCAGTTCTATAAAAATAGTTCTTAAGAAATTTATCATTTCTGATGTTTTATCACCTAAAAGCCTATTATAAAAATTGTAATGCTTATAGAAAACATACATTTTTAAAATTATGTTTAGATGTAACGGAACTACCTTCTGTCAATCACTCACTAAATTTTCCTAAATGTAACCAGTAATATTTTTGTTTTTCTGTCATTTAAAATCTCCCTTAATTCCACGTTTATAACCAGCTTTTGCTTCTTGTCTTTAAAATGAGAGACAGATGAGATATAGGCAATTCCAAGAAAAGTGACATGGAATTTACAGCTGATACCTTTTATTAATGAGCATATTAATATCTATTTGGTTGATAGTAATCACTTGTGCCAGAGCTTCACTTCTAGCTTTTTGGTGGTTAATTGGAGATAAGACTCTCACAAACTGCATTGGTCAGACTGGCTTTGAACCCTGATGCCATATGTCAGCCTCCTGAATAGCTCCAAATGATCCACTGAAACTTGCCTAATCGCTATAGATTTTTATAAGAGGAGGTATAATAATATATAATAGTGAGGTTTTGATGTTATTTTATGATTATTAAAATTGCAATAAAAGTGAAAGGTAATACAATAACAACACAATGAAATATAAGGGGAAGATTAGTAATGTATCTTGGATTGAATACAACTAAATTATTGTACAACTATTCATTAATGCAATAATTATAAAGTAATACAGTGATATACAATAAAATAAAAAGTAATGAGGGGATGCATAATCAACATTTTCTAGAAAAGGCATACTGAATCCTTGAAAATCCCTGGAATGCTGATATTTATGAAACTAAAAACTGACTACAACTTCACACTGCTATGATAACAATCTCTTTTTTAATTTAATTCAATTTTGCTGTAAAGGTTATGTGTTGAATGGTTACAGATACGTAAGAAAGGGAATGACTACATTTCTTATTGAACATTGTTATCCCTCCCTCATTTTTCTCCTACTATATCTCCTCCCCAACTCTGCCCCTCAAGTTGTAAAGTTCATTTTTAACCTCATGTAGTGTGAGTATTGCTGGTGCATTGGCTCATCCTTTGTCCTTATTTCACCATTCTGTCATTTCCTTTCCTTACCTAAAAGCAGAAAAACAGATATATATATATATATATATACATATATGACATATTTAGTATATGTCATGGTATACATGATATAAATAGTATTTGTCATGCTATATCTGACATATATAGAGCATATATGTATATGTATGTATATATATATCACATGGTACTAGAATCAAAATCTGTCAGTGACTATAGGTATAAATCAAAGAGAAAAAAAGGAAAGAACTTCATATAGTATATGAAAAACATCATCAACCACAAACAAACCCTCCTGTTTCCATATCTTGGAGTACATTTCAATTAGCATCATTTTATATGGCTGTATGTACACAGCTATTGAGCTATTGTGATCCTTTGCTAGGACTATCTTAGACATACATTAATTAAAAATGAGGGAAACCTGGAGCTTATGTTTCTTTGGGTCTATTTAATTTCACTTGATATTCCAAGTTTTTCCATTTTCAAGGTAATGGGACTACATCATTCTTTCTGATGAAAGTATAGAATTCTTTCACATATATACCACAGTTTCTTGATTCAGTCATCTACTGAGAGGCATTTGTTGTGGTCTCATATCTTAGCTATGGTAAATAATGCTGCAATGAACATAGTTGAGCTGGTAGCTTTAGTTTGGCCTTGTTTGGAAACATGTGGGTAAATATCCAGGAGTGGGATTGCTGGATCATAGGAGAGTTTAGTCATTTGAGGAACCTCTATATTTCTTTTCAGAGTGGTGAATAACCTTCACAACAAAATGAGAATAATCTCTTTAAAAATAAAAAAAAAATCAAAACAGGCTCAGTTTACGCTTTCAGTAAATTTCTGTCTCTAGAGCATCAGTAAAGCTGCTTTCTTTTACCTGAGTATCTCTCCAGATTCATTAGTCAATATTTCACAAGTATGGCTTTTTGTAGTTTTTGTTTTTGTTTTTGTCAGTTGTGGGGCTTGAACTCCGGGCCTCTTTAGCTCAAAGCTAGCAATTTATCACATTGAGCCACTTAACTGGAGATAAGCATCTCAAGGACTTTGGTGCCCAAGTTGGCTTAACTTCAAATTTCCGCCCCACATTTACCTATCTTAGAAATTAATCTTTCAAATTCTGTTTGAGATCATATTTTTCTGCAAGAGTTTCCTAGGAAACTCCAGGCTGAGAAAGATACTTGCATTTTTTCTTACTTATAAATTTTCTTCCTTATTTCTTTTTTCCTTTTTCATTTTTGATTACGTTTATCTTATAATACACTGAAAGTTTTAAGGATAGGCACTGTGACTTACAAAAATCTATGTAGGTATAACATGTTAATACAATTCTTGTACATAAGCATTTACTAAATATTTGGTTACTACTAACAAAATAAATGAATGAGTCAATAAATAAGTGAGAAAATAACTGTTCTTAAAGACCTTGAAGTAAATGACTTCTAGGGTAATACAAGTTATCTGAATAACACACACAATTTGGTCTTCAATGTTCCTTTGCCACAAAATTTGATTTAATGTCAAGTAAGAAAAGTAGCTATGGTGGCTTATTTCATTGACTAAGCATTTTGTGGGCCAAAATAAAGCAGATATGGCCATTTAGGTGGGTATTTATCTTACAAAGGCTAATAGGACTGGAGAGAAAAGATTATGAAATCACTCTTCTCAAAGAATGCAGAAGCAACTGGACAAGGAGTTTAGTAAATGGCAATTTTGCAGCTGGCTGTGTTTCTCCACTTCATCATTGCCACCAGGGAGGGTGCCAAACCACGGATCTATCCTGGGAACAAATCAAATGTAATCTGGTTAACTGAAAACCATATCAATATCATAAACACAGACACTTATATCTATATCCCAAGTGAAAACGACTGTCTGTTTATACCCAAAATATAAATTAACAAATGTCATGGTTAGTTATTCCAGCAAAATGGAATTTAAGCTGTACTTTAACTTCTGTCACACTTTCAAAAAATGTGAAACACTCATTTCATGCCAGAATATTTAAACAAAGACAAAAAAGTAAAATGGTATAAAATATACTTTAAAATGAAAGTTATGTTCTTGGAAATAATACTCATGGACATTTGCTTAAAATTTTTAATTACATGAGCAATTATATAGTGAAATTAGAAGGATATGGATGAAAATTAAACATTTTAGGTGTATTCATTATTCTTTTTATTGTATTTCATTGTTCAGGTAACAGTTACATTCATCAAGTAATGGGTACATTACTTCTCAAACATTGATACCCCTTCTCATGTGTTTGGCCCTCTTCCCCTCCCCATTCCCTTCCAATCATCTTGTTTTTTCCCTTCCCTTCCCTATTTCAAATAAATAAATAAACATATATATATATAATATATATATACCAGGTAACAAAATCAGCTACAGTAACCACATGAGATTTACCATAAGGTGAATAAAAGAGAAAAGAAATAACTTCACATAGTACATTAAGAAAAACAATCACAAAGATAAACCTCTTATTATTCTTTATTTATTTATTTTTTTATTGTAATTAGTAAAAGGGTTACATGATATTTGCCAGATAGAAGGTGCATTAATTCACATACATTGATACCCTTTCACATGTCTTGGTACCCGTTTCCTCTTATTATTCTTTTTATGAGTACTAACTAAAATTCTTAATAGAGGTTAGTGAAAAACCAACAAAAATTAAATGTTTGACTCACAATTTCACCTAATTAGGTTTCCCCCCTTTTTCTCTTGGCTAGAAGCCTTATGTTGGAGATAAAGCCCTGCTTAGCTGCATTTTCTCCTTTTCCTGAAAATGATAGTATAAAAGTGTATTTTTTTTAGAATGATATTTCCTCTTTTCCAGGAAAGGTGAAAAAAGATTACTCTACTTATCCCTAATATGACAAATTACAATATAATATGGAAATATAATTTATAGAACTATTAATATCTATTTATTTTGTTCATACAGTTTTCATGTAATTCTATTTGAAAAGATAGATTGCGCATTTTGGCATTTTTGCCTGTTAGCATTGGAATGATTTGACAGGTTTGCAATACTGAATGAAGGGTAAAGGCACACAAATAGAAATGCAAGGGTTTGGGCCAGGATTTTGGCCTGGTGGTAGTTTGCTTGCCTAGCATGCATGAAGACCTAGGTTCAATTCCTCAGAACCACATACATAAAAAAAGCCAGAAGTGCTGCTGTGACTCAAGTGGTAGAGCTCTAGCCTTGAAAAAGCCTAAGGAGAGTGTTCAGGCCCTGAGTTCAAACTCCAAGGCTGGCAAAAAAAATGCTAGGGTTAAATTTCAAAACAAAATATTAAAACAGGTCTTCCAACTCTACAAGTATTGAGTTCTGTAAGAGAGGTGTGTGACATGCGGCAATTCCAGGGAAGTGCTGAAAAATATATGCATCATGTATCCTATATGGGAGATCCTAATTTAATTTTCTTCCTCCAACTACTGAGGAAAATGACATAGACCCTTTGATAAGGGTCCTCAGACTGGAATATTGCGTGTTTATCGAACTGTAGTTTAACAATATTACTTGACAAAATTACTCTGACTAAAGATTAGTGCTGAGTACATGGATAAGTCTAAATTCAAATATATAGAAATTAAATCATAATACCAGGGTCATTGCTCAAGTAGAAAGCATATCTAGCAAGAGGAAGGCTCTGAGTTCAAATTTCAGAACTGAAAAAAAATATAAAAGTCAGAAGTATATGTTTTCACATGTGCATTTCTGAGAAACTGTAATCTACACAAACAAATAAATGCTAGGTGTGCTTGTATTTCTTTTTATTTACTCATGTTATATATTCATTTGAATATTTTTAATTTTTAATGTATTGATATGGTATTAAAAAAAGAAAATGTAAGGCAAAACTGAAAGTTCCTAGGGCTAGACATCTTAAAATGACTAAATTATTTAAGACTTATAGTCTATATCCTTTTGGAGAATCAAAACACGAAAATACAGGATTCATTTTGTTATGGTATATATATTTTCTAAATGCCTCAAGGTGACTTTTCACCTTATGAAATAAAAGAAAATTATATAGTGATAATATACATTCGATGAATGTAGCAATTATTTTATTCACTTTGTATTTGTAAAATTCTGTCAATTTTGCAGGTCCTAATCTAAGTGCTGGAGTTTCTGTGGTTAATACTGAAAATTCACAGCAGGAAGTAAGAAGTTTAACAAGAGCTATAAATGTAACTATAATCTTAAATTTAATCATAATTATGAATATATGGCAATTATGACTGCAAATGTGATTATGGCTATAAATATACAAATAATTATAGCATTGCTTTTAAAATTATTCACTACTACTAATAAAGAAAATATTCAAGATATTGATGTCTGTTATCCCTTGCCAGGATTTAGTAATTGCATTTAAATGGTAGACAAGATAACATTTTGATTAGTGAATATTCTATTTGGAAACCTTTGTCTGAGCAGAAGACCTCTGAAGAACTGGAAAGTATTAACTTCTATTTCTGTACTCCTTTACTTCCATTTCAATGTTCCCCAAAGCATTTGTATTGAATGTTATTTTCACTGCTATTGGAAAGTGAAATGTTTAGAATTAGCAACTATGGCTTCATTTTACAGATCCAATCACAGGCTAGCCAGCCTCTAAACACTGATGTAACAGTCTCAACATTCACTCACCTCTGCTGTACACAAAAACAGAAAACAGGTCTTCTTTCTTTAGAAAGGCAGCAAAAGGCAGATGGTATTATTACTCTAGTCATGAGATAACAGAACACAGATATAAAAGCTAGACTAGAGCTATATTGTCCTAGACATGCTAAACCAAACCAAACCAAACCAAAAAAAGCTAAAGCCAAAAAACATTAGGTAGACTTATTGACAGATCATAGACATGCTTAGAAAAGAAGGATATCACTTATAAACAAGAGATTTAGGAAGGAAAAGGAATGTACTCCTGTGTGTGTGTGGTGTGCGTGTGTGTGTCTGTGTGCGTGCGTTAGTACACATGCACGTGTGCATGCACAAGCACGCATTGGGAACACATTTAAATGTATTAATGCCTCCTTTGGATTATAGTAATGGAGATTGAACTCTGAGTCCTGAATGGAACTGTAGAAAGTGCTCACACACTTCAAAGATGTCCCCAGCCCTAAATATATTTTAATGACTTTGAGGCACTGGTACATGTTCAAGCCAAATAGCATCAAAATCCTGAGAACTATGCAATGAGACTTCTTAAGGCGAGGCAGAGCTGGAGACCTAATTTCTTGAGGAGTTCATTTGAGAAAAGACATTGAATGACCTCCAAATGGATCCTCTAAATAAGAAAGTTAGGATTTACTGTTTCAATCCACTTATATTGCCAAATTCATATTTTTCACATCTAGTTTCCTTACTAAGCATTCCAATCATACCTTTCACCATAGAAAGAATGAGTTTTAATTTAGTGCTTGGAAAGAACAACATGCATTGGCCATTGAAATCTATCTGAAAAGAGTTATGAGCTCGGAGAAATTACATGCTATGGAGATAATAGAGAAAATTGATTTCTTACTTGCTAATGTGAAGTACATATTTTCCCCCCAGAAAACACCCATTGTTTTAACAGCACCGTATTAGCAAATATTTTACTTTGACTTCCACACTTTAGCATCTATCAACCTAAGACAGTAACTTGTAGGATTTTTTTTTTAAGTCCTTGTCTCTTTAGTTCTCTACTTTAACAAGATATTTGAGTTCTCTACTTGAGGATTCACTCTGTCTTGGAAATTGTAAGAAATATTTACTCTTTGATTTAAAAAGCTTTATACTGATATCTACCTCTAGTTATATCCTTTTGTCTTATGTTTTTATTTTGATAAAAAATATTGTGCTTAGTAATTTCTCATCTATTCTCCTAGATGGCTGTTGGTTTCTTGATTTCAGTAAGCAGTCTGTGGTAAGTTAAATCATTTTGAGAATGACTTCTTGATAATGCCCCCTCCACCATTCTGGAAAAATGTATGTAAATAAGATTGAATTTCCTGGTTGTTCTTTTTCTTACACTGATATTGCCACATATCCCCTACATCTCATCTAGACCAGTCTGCTATTACAGAGCTATGGGAAGGATCTTGTATCTAATCTAGAATAATATCTCCCAAACATCTCTAGGAAGAATCCTTTCCTTATCTCTACTATCTGATCTATTCAACTACTAATACTTATTTTTACAAAACAATAATTCTATACAGTAAAATTCCAGGTGTAATAGTTTATATGTGCCTATGATCATATAAAATATTTGTCGAAATGATTTTCAGAAAATGAAAACAAGATGTTTCTTTCTTGGTTGCTCTTTTAGTTTCTTTTCCTATTTTTCTTGTTTGTTTTTCTGTTTGGGGGAGGGTAAGAGGAGGACACAGAATAGAGGGACAAGAGATGAACACACACAGTAGCAGTACTCAGTAAACAATAGGTTGAAAATGAATTATGTAAGTTATAGGGAAGGGGAGGGAAAACTGGGAGAGAGCAAGGGAAGGGGTGACATTGTCCCAAAGGAAATGTATTCTTTATCTGCCTTATATAACTATATCTCTTCTGTATAGCACCTTTATAATACTGATTTAAAATACAGGGCCAAGAATGTGGCCTACTGATAGAGTCCTTGGCTAGCATATATGAGGCCTTGGGTTCGATTCCTTGGTACCACATACACAGAAAAATCAGAAGTGGTGCTGTGGCTCAAGTGGTAGAGTGCTAGCCTTCAGAAAGCTCAAGGACAGTGCCCTAGTCCTGGGTTCAAATCCCAGAACTGAACAAAAAAAGAGGAAAAGAAACAAACTGAAGAAAAAAAATAATTCCAATAACACAGTGTTGCATTGTATGTCCTTCCATGTATTTATAAAAAGTCTTTATTGTTAATGCATTTTGCAGAACAATAGCAAACATTTTAAAAACTATGTGAGTCCATGCATCTAGAATACATAGAAATATACTGACATTCCAGGGAAATCATGGGAGTGGATTATCTAAAGTATAAAAATGCTAATTATATACCTCAAAGCTATAAAGATTAACTCATGATAACTGTCATTAAATTCAATCATTTCATTTCTCTTTGGACTTTAATCTTTACTATCTTCATATAAAATAAAATAAGTATAATTATATCTCACACTATTTATTGAGTGCTTATTATGCATCTGGGACCAAGATAAGAGATTTTGAGACATCGTTGCATTTAATTCTTGTATTGACCTTATGAGGTAAGTAATTTTATAGATAAAGAGCTGAGGTGCAGAGAGGTTAATTATCTTTTCAAAGTCACATAACTACACCTTAATGGGTAAAGCTAACAAAACATCTGCAACCCACAAAACAAAAATGAAATAGATGACAGCCTTGTCTGTTTTCCAAGCTTGATTATTTATTCCAGAAAATGCAGTTAGTTCCAAAAATTCTAGTGATGAGGTATTATAGACCAAATGTGAAGCTCCTGGTTATTATGAAGCATTTTATATATATATATATATATATATATCCCTTTCAATGCTGATTACACAAAATAGGAGGGAAATAAAAGTACAATACTGCAGGAAACATAAGGCCACTAATGCATATAAAATCACAAACTACTATAAAAGGAATAATTACTCATGTTTTTTTTAATTGGCAGGAAAAGATTATAAAATATTTTATAGTATTCTTCAATTTTTTACCATATATCTTTACCTGTGCTATGTGTTTGTGTGTGTGTGTGTGTGTGTGTGTGTGTGTGTGTGTTGTACATGTGTATGTGTGTGCTGGATCTGAATATACCTCCTATCTGGCATTTGACTTGCTAAATGGAGGTAAGAGTCTCCTGGACTTTTCTGCCTTTGCTGGCCTGAAGTCACAAGATCTTCATCATTTGAATTTATTCTTATCTTGCTAAACCAAATGTGCTAATACTTCCCTGGTAATATTCAAAGGTTTGATCTTTAATTTGATGATTTTCTCATCACAGAAAACATTTGATAGATTATGAGTGAGATATTCCTTGTGCCTTGCTTCAAACATCCTGAATTATGCAGTAAAAGTCTTCACTAGCCTGAACCAATATGGTTGGTAACAAAATTTTTTAAGTGACAGTAATGACAATGTCATGTTATGTCCCAGATTCCATTAGGAGACACTGGGATGATAGTCAAAACTAACAAATTTGCATCTTTGTTGGTAAGGATAAGAAACTGCCTTTATTATCACAGTCTCACAAAATCAAAGCACACTGAAACTTGAAAGCAGTGGTTATCCTGTCTCCTGAAGACATTTCATAAAAACAAAGTGCTTAA
This sequence comes from Megascapheus bottae, assembly GCF_031878675.1. Taxonomy (NCBI): domain Eukaryota; kingdom Metazoa; phylum Chordata; class Mammalia; order Rodentia; family Geomyidae; genus Megascapheus; species Megascapheus bottae. The sequence continues at coordinate 28,490,949 of NC_143515.1, forward strand.
AAGCCGTAGTGTGTTCAATTGATTCTAAAATTCATTTTTGTGTCTATATCACAGAGTATAACAGGGGAAATTCAAACTTAAAGAACCAACCAGCTAACTATGTGCATTTCATATTTTATAAAGAGTGCCTTTTCTTGTGATTTTTCTAGTTGTTGACAGATTGAGGTTCAAATAAAAGAGGACTGGTATGGAGTAGGCAGTAGATGCTACCAGAGTAAGAAACACTGGTGTCTCATGTACTTGGAAATGTCTCCTGTACCTGAAATATTGCAACACAGTGTTAAGTTGTCATCTAAATGACAAATTCAAAGGAATAGCATATATATATAGTAACCACTAATTCATAAAAATCCATTTGCCAGGACATGAGTTGGATAGATATGATATGTGCCTGGCATTATACCTGACTTCATGAATTTGTTCAATAATAAAGACCACTCTTTTTCCTGTACTTATGACCTGTGTCTCTTCTTTGTTTTCATCTTTCACAATATTTTCATCTCCACATATGCTTGGCACATTTTCCTTGTCCAGAACACAAGTTACATTTAGATGTCCGGCTATTTGTCCCAAAAGTACTAATGAAATTATGATGTCTTCAATCTAACATTAATGCTTATAGATACCCTTGTTTGCAATTTGGAACACAGTGTGGAAAGACCTGCAATACCACTATATTTAATTTATAATGTATCTGTAAATAGATTATTTCTTTCATGTGATGAGAACCCTCATCCTCTAATTACCTTTCATAGACTCCAACTGTAAATTTTGCTATACCATGAGCAAGGCTTGGATGCATAGATTTTGGTGGAAACATTTAAGATTCAGTCAAGCCCTGAAATGCTCAATTGAGGAAATAAACAAAACATAATGACTAAGAGAATAGTCAACAACTTAGTATATGTAACAAATGTTTCTTTAAAAGTATGTATGCTAGCCAGACTCAAAGGAACATAGGCTCAAAGGTTTCCCTTATTTGTGATTATTAGTAAACATCTACGACTGTTCTAGCAGAGGATAACAATAGCTCAAAACCTAGGTACATAAGGTCATGTAGGATGAGACTAGATGAAAGGATCTCTAGGATATGAAAAGAACAGCTTTATCTTGTGTGATTGCTGTTCTTTTTTTTTTTTTCTCCATTTGTGGTCTTGAGCTCAGGGCCTAAGCACTGTGGCTAGAGCTCTATCACTTGAGCCTCAGCATCACTTCTGGTTTTTTTTCTATGTATGTGGTACCGAGAAATTGAACCTGGATCTTCTTGCATTCTACTCAAGCACTCTATCAATAGGCCAAACTCCTGTCCAGTGATTATTTTTCTAATTGTATTACGTTATTTCTCTTCTTTTTTGTTGCCCTTTGGTCAATCTCATATTGTTACTGTATCTGACTTTGTTATTGTCTGGTATATTTTATATACATTTATTTGTTTATTTGAAATAGGATAGGGAAGGGGGAGGAAACAAAATGGTTGGGAGGGGTGAGGGGAATGGGAACAAAAACATGGGAAGGGGTATCATTGTGTGAGAAGTAATGTACCAACTATCTGGTGACTTGCCGGGGCCAACCGGCAGCAAACCAGGGTTCGCAGATTGGGGTTCCTCCGAACAGGGACCCTGAAAATCTGGGACGAAGGTGAAGGACCCCTCCCTGTGGTGAGTAACACATCGTAGGACTATTAAGAGAGGATCTTAAGAGAGTGTATAGTCAGGAGTAAAAATTATGGGTCAAGTTAATAGCCATAGGTTATATCTACCGATCTTAACAGGCCTACTTGAAGCCCACGGAACATGGGTGGAAAAAGGGGTGCTTCAGAGCTTCCTACAGTTTGTCGAGGAGGCATGCCTGAGGTTTATAGAGGAGGAATTCCAAAAAACCTGGCAGCGGATAGGAAAAAGAATTCAAGAATATTATAATGTATATGGCCCCGAAAAGACCCCAGTAGAGGCTATTGATGTATGGAATTTAGTAAGTGAATGCATAGATCCTCAACATGAGAATGCTGAACTTAATCTTGAATTAAGGGAACTTTATGAGTTAAAGGACCCTTCTGAAAAACCTGAGGCTGAGCCATATGCCGCAGCCCAAGAGAGTCTAAGTGAGATCTTGAAAAGGGAACAACAACCAGTAGATATTGAGTATCAGATTTCGGGTTTGAATATCAAGGAGGAAAGTTATGATGAGTCAATGGAGGGCCGGGTGGCTACGATAGAGAAGTTAGAAGAAATGCTACATTTTCTATCGAAAATGGGGATGGAGCAGAGAGCCCCCCCAGAAGTAGGAAAGAAATATGACCCTCAGGCCACTATGGTGTCTGATTCTAAACCTTACCCCTCACACCCACCGCCTCCGGCTGCAGCCTTACGGCCTCAATCCCTTTCTCAACCTTTAGGCAAGCCTAAAGGCCCTAGCAACAAGTTCCTGTTCGGGCGCCAGATGCCGGGGCCAACCGGCAGCAAACCAGGGTTCGCAGATTGGGATTCCTGAAATCGGGGGCAAGGACTAGGAAGAAATAGAAGAGAGACAGACACACCGGGTCCGGGATGTCCGCAGTCCAGGTAAAGACTGCCACGTTTATTTTTCACCCCCGCTTCTTCCCTCCTCCAGACCCAGGGAACCTCCAGGTGTTACATTCATATGGTAATTCTCAGGTCATTTACATAGAATAGGGCCAGAAAACAATAAGACAATAAAGCCATCCTCTGATGCAAGTCAAGGTACAGTTTGATTCCACTCTGGCTCCCAACAGTGACTGTAGCTGTAACCCCTCTATACATTACCATGACAACAAAGAATAAAATAAAATTTAAAAAAACTTTCAAAAAAAGTATGCACGCTATAATATTGGGCTCTTTTCTGCCATAGTGTGCCATGGAAATACTGTACTGTGGAGAGATTGGTAACATCATTCATAATTCATAATTCATAATGGCTTGATTGCAAGGTTTGTTAGTTTAAAAGTAGAGATGAAGTTATTTTATATGTTTAATTACATTTGTTACTTACTATCTCTATTCCTATTTGTTCCATTTTTTTCTGACTTCTACTGATATGGGTCATTGTTCTTTCATTTTCTCCTCCACTCTTAATAACAATCACATATAGTGGAAATGAAACTGGTTTGTATGGTTTTGGAATTTCTGTCCCAATGTTGACAATAATCATAGAATGCATTTCTGATATATAGCTTTATATCTTTGAAATAGAATCCTGTTTTCATGAATCAAGGAATTCTTACAAACATGAAATATTTACGTTGTCTATTTTCATAGTTGTATATTATGTTATGGAAAATTCTATCCATAGTCTGTGCAATTAAGTCCTTATATGTAAAATATGATGCTACTGATGTCTGTCATCTTAGTATATATATTCCTGAAAATAGTTTTGTTTTTCATTATATTTTTATTGTAAGCAATACAAGGGTTACAGTTATATTTGCCAGACAGAAGGTGCATTACTTCACACACATTGATACCCCTTCTCATGTTTTTGCTCCCATTCCCTCACCCCCTACCGTTATCTTGTTTTCCCCTTTTCCTTTCCTATTTCAAATAAACAAATAATCATATATACAATATACCAGATTAAAGGTAAGATACTGTCACAATATGATAATAACCAATGGACAACAAAAGAGATGAGAAGTAACATAGTACATATATGCCAGATTTACTATTTACCTCCATGCATTTCCATAATTATCATTATAGTACACAATAGTGTTCATGCTTCTATCATATTGCCAGATATTATATTTTCCTTATATTCTATCTCACTTCTGTTATCAGAATTAAATTTTGTGCCTCATATGTAACATACTACAACTCTAGATTTAGTAACTTGATTCTCAAAAATGAATGAGCACGGGATGAAACATAATAAGATGTAATAGGTTGCAAATAAAAAGCTGTAAAGTTATAAGAAGAGAAAAGCAAAACAAAATCATTTTCATAAGCTTTCTCTATAAGAAAAAAAAACTAACAATCTCCAGAGAAATCTACAATGTGATAATTATAGGCATGGCACTTAAGACAGAAAATAGCAAGCTGGGGTGGTTATTGTGCTCTTCCATCAGATGGAGACTGAGGGAGCACTCAGTACACAATGTGTAGCAAGAGGTGTGTTTGTAAATTGTGCCTGAATGCCTCACATGCCTGCAGGAAATGACAAATACTTGCTGCTGAGTTACTTTTCACTGCAAAGACATCATTCATTCAATTGACATTACACACCCACAAAGGGGGCCTTCTATTGCTTTACCTTGGCAATTTAAAAATGTATAGTGCAATTAAATTCTAGTACTTGTTGTGGCTGTGTAGCTTCTTAAAGTACCATTAATCACAAAGGCAAAGGAAACAATGGAGTGATATCAAGTCTGTGTCTTTTCAGAAGTGAAAAGAAGCTGGAAACCAAATGTACAACTAGAAAGAATAGAGATTAAACAAAGGCAAGAAGAGAAGAACCACACAGTTTGTGACTTTTATGTTAGAAGTTGTAATAAATGACTCTGTAATTCCAAGGATATGCATTGATTTAACAATGTCTTATTTTAGGAAACAAAGACAAACTCAAATATGTATGTCTTGTCTACAGCTGACATAATACTAGGAAATTAGAGCAACACACACACACACCCACACCCACCCACACCCACCCACACACACACACACACACACAAACCCAACAGCAATGACAAAACCTCAAATTAATGGCATGTCCACTTTAATATCCACTTGGATATTAAAGGACATGCTGCAAGTCAGAGTATTTACTTAGTCTCCTAATCTTATCAATTCCTTCACATTGAAAAAGATTTAGGCTTGGAAGGCTCTTTGTTTTGTTATACTTGTTATACACATTCTGTGTAGTGCTTTTAGAACGTGCACACCCATCTTATGTTCTGTATGAAAGGCAACATCTACTTTCTGTCTTCTATTATTGCAAATAGTTTTGAGCAATAGAGAATGACAGAAGTGACATGATACCACATGCCTTCTGAGTGCAGGTCACATGGACTTACTTGGTTCTTGCATTTCTCTCTTGAATAGTCATTCTTGAAATGATATTGTCTTGCTGATATGCTATTTAGAAGCTTAAATCAATCCATATAAAAAGGCTATAGGAAAACATTGTGGGTGTAGATGCTAAGACTCCAGGAGAAAAGAGCTTTGCATATATATCCCTGCTGTTACAGTATCTAATACCTCCCTTATAGTGATTTCTTATCCCCAACTAGACAAGACACCGAAATTATAACCATTTAGTATGACTGTTTCTGAGCTCCCAAAATCTATATGCAGAAATGATGACTTCATTAAAGTTTTCCTTTAAAGTAAAAAATTTTTGAGGATTTACTATGCAGCAAGAGATAACAAAGAAAACTTTGAAATGCAGTAAACATAATCATTTCCTATATTTTAAGATAGGTAAAGGTATCATCAGCTCATAAGGCAGATGTTCAGTAAACTAGAACAATTTTACTAACCAATTTTTATACTATATATACACAAAAGCTTCATGAATAACTGGGCACTGAAACTTTAGACTCTATTACAGAGCTATAATAATCAAAACAGCTTGGTACAGGCACAAGAACAGGCCTGAAGGCCAATGGAATAGAACTGAGGACCCAGATATTAAATGACAGACTTATGGCCAACTAATCTTAGATAAGGGAGCCAAAAAATAGAATGGAAGAAAGACAGCCTCTTCAACAAGTGGTGCTGGCAGAATTAGTTAAGCACCTGCAGAAAACTAGTTGGATCCTTCTTTGTCACCCTGCACTAGAATTAACTCCAAATGAATCAAAGACCTCGAGGTAAAAGCTGACACACTGAAAACTTTACAAGAAGGAATAGGAGATACACTAGGCCTCCTTGGCACAGTTAGAAACTTTCTCAATAAGAACCAAGAAACAACAAATCAGAGAAAGACTGGGTAAGTGGGACTGCATTAAACTGCAGAGCTTCTGTAAGGCAAAGGACATAGCTAGTAAATTAACTAGGAAGCCTACAGAATGGAAGAAGATCTTCACTAACCATACAATGGACAAAGGCTTCATATCTAAAATATATCCACAGAGGCCTCATATCTAAACTATATCAACAACTCAAAAAATTGAATCACTCCAAAACTACTCTCCAAAGTAACAACCCTCCCGTTAAAAGATGGGCCAAAGACTTAAAGAGAGTCTTCTCTGATGAAGAAACAAAAATGGCCTATAGACACATGAAAAAATGCTTGACATCTCTGGTCATAAAAGAAATGCAAATCAAAACAACTCTAAGATTCCACCTCACTCCAGTTAGAATGGCCAGGATCAAAAAACTAATAACAACAGATGCTGGAAGGGATGTGGCCAGGAGGGATCACTACTACACTTTTGGTGGGAGTGCAAACTCATTCAGCCACTATGGAAATCAGTATGGCAGTTCCTCAAAAGACTAAACATAGAGCTTTCCTATGACCCAGCAATTCCACTACTTGGCATTTACCCAATTGTCCAGAAACAAGGACAGACTAAATCCACTAGCACAGTGATGCTCATTGCAGCACTATTTACTAGAGCAAAGATATGGAACCAACCCAGATGTCCCTCAGTTGATGAGTGGATCAACAAGATGTGGTATTTATACACAATGGAATTTTATGCCAAGGTCAGAAAGAACGATATTGCCCCATTTGTAAGGAAATGGAAAGACTTAGAAAAAAATCATATTAAGTGAAGTAAGCCAGACTCAAAGAGACATAGGCCCAATAGTCTCCCTCATTTGTCATAATCAGTAGAAACCTTGGGCTCTCCTAGCAGAGATTTACAATAGAACAAAATCTAGAGACATAAGGCTAAATAGTATGGCAGTAAATGTAAAGATCTCCAGGATAAGGAAACAAAAGCCATATAATGAATGACTGTTGTTCTTAATGTACTGTGTTATCTCTCATCTCTTTTGCCATCCCTTGGTTATCTCATATTGTTACAAATATTTCACATTGTTATATTATATATTTTATATGTGCTTAATTGTTTATTTGAAATTGGATAGGGAAGGGAGAAATCAAGATGAGCGGAGGGATGGGGGAAGGAAATGGGGACCATGTCATGAGAAAGGGTATCAATATTTGTGAAATAATGCACCTTCTATCTGGAGAATATAATGTAACCCTTCTATTTATCACAATAAAAAAAGAAAAAAAATAACTGGGTGCTGGTGGCTCATGCCTTTAATTTTAGACACTCAGGAGTCTGGAATCTGAGGATTGTGGTTCAAAGCCAGGTTGGGCACCAAAGGAATATGAGACTCATCTCCAATTATCCACCAGAAAATTGGAAATGGTGCTGTGGCTCAAGTCATAGAGTATTAGCCCAGAGTTTAAGCCCTCTTACCTACAAAAAAAAAAAGAAAATACCTTCATATATACAGAAAACAGCACTGTATTGCTCTATATACCTGTCTACCTCTCTTCCTGTGTTTAATTGAACTACCAATGACAGTGTTTTACAAAGGTCAATAAATTGTCCTTTTCACATCGCCTGAGTTCTTTTATTTTCAAAGTGGCTATGTCAAAATAGGACACTAATGGGAACCTTAACTTTGTTTCCTTGTCTGAAGTGTCAGTTAATTTTTTTCTCTTATTGGAAACCAAAATATATTATAGTTCTCTATAATTTCTCCCATCTGGGAGACTTTACACAGAAACAACTACTTTATTTTACTTATTTTTTGCTATTTGGTATTGAACACAGGGCATTGACATGTTTGAATGTCATCTTTATCTAACTACAGGGAAACTATTAACCAAGAGTAATGTTTTGCTTTGGTACTCAAGACAATGAAAGAAGAAACAGGAAAATTTTAGTAGAGTCAAGGCTAGTATCAAAAATTTCTGAACGATTAAGCTTAACTGCTTGCCATGTGGTAATTAACATTTATTTTACATATTTAAATAATTTTTAAACTTTGTTGCCTTTTACAATTAGGTATTATTATAAATTAGATTACTCAATAGAAATTTGGGGCACCTTTGTTAAAGAAATTATATATATATATATATATATATATGCTTGATTCTTCAATGTAAATAAAATCCTGTATTTAATCAATAATATCTGTTACTCTAAATACTATAACTAAAGGTATACATTTTCAATTAATGGTAACATATGCACTTATAGAATATATAAACATGTGTATGTCTACAAAATTAGGAGACATGTCAGATATTCATCTTTAGAAATAAAATAGTCATAACATTTTAAGGGAATATAAGAACATTTTTATTAATTTCTTTCTATTTAAGGGCAAAATTAATTTATATTTTAAAGCTGTGGCTCACAGTGGTATTACTATAAGACAGATGTTTGCAGTGGCCTAGCAGTCTTCAAAAGAGTTGATTAATTCATAAAAAAATAACTTCATGACATTGAAAAATCAAAGATAAAGTTCATCACTTTCCCAAAGCAATTTAAAAGTCAGTTATGATTTCCTGGTGGAAAATTTATTCCATTTGTTGTGTTAGCCTTCAGGTAAGTAGATGAACACCACCATTATTTCCTGTTCTTATTTTGATTGAGACATGTTTATTTTGTGTGTTTTTGCTAAAAACACACAGTTCCTTTTCGAACTGAAGCATTAATAGACAGTAATATTTCAATATTAAGGACAATATATCTTTCTTAATTTATTCAGCTCTACTTTATGCAAAAAAATGTAGTTATAGAATTTATGGGGCTTCAGCCTTTGTATTCCATGCTGAATTTCTTGGAGTTAATTTTGCTGCTATGCTTGCTGTTCTCCACAATACTTCACACAGCTAACCGCTGATAATATGTGTCCTTTCAAGTACCTATGTTTGAATAGAGTATGCTGAAAAGCTCTTTTCCTCCATATCATCATGTGAGTTCCAGTATTCTTTGATTTTCTGATTTTTTTTCACTAATATCTGTAATGATAGCATGTTTGTTTCATTTTCCCAGGCCAACGTGTTTGCCTCACACATATGTATTAGGTTGCATACCTCTAGGTTTTATATACCTATAGAAGTATGTGTAATATATATCTTTATAATGCATGCATATACATAACCTGAGATGAAATATAGAAAAGATGCAACTAGCCAGGAGCCAATGACTAAAGTCTGTAATCCTAGACACTCAGGATGCTGAGACCTGAAGCTCATGGTTCTTAGCCATCCTGGGCAGAAATGTTTATAAGATTCTTATCTTCACTTAACCATCAGACAACCAGAAGTGGTGTTGTGGTTCATAGAGGTAGAGTGCTATCAGAGCATAAAAGCCCAAGGACTATGCAAAGGCCCTGAATTCAAGCCCCATGATTGACCATAAGAAAAAACAAGAAGAAGGGAAGGAAGGAAAGAAGGAAGAAAGGAAGGAAGGAAGGAAGGAAGGAAGGAAGGAAGGAAGGAAGGAAAGAAGGAGGAAGGAAGGAAGGAAGGAAGGAAGGAAGGAAGGAAGGAAGGAAGGAACCATGCTTGAATGAATCATGAGTCAAAATTATTAGAGAATTTATATGTTATCTTATTTAATCTTTTAGATTTGCTGGTAACTTTAATGTTGAATATTCTTTGAGATTTTGAAAGAATCAAAATTTTGACATATGGCCCTACTTTGTAAACTCTGTGTGGTGTGTGTGTGTGTGTGTATGTGTGTGTGTGTGTATGTGTGTGTGTGTAAACAAAAAAACATAGAAACACTATTTGGATGAAGGCCAAGAAATAGTATCACTGTTTTATTTTTTGAAATCACAGATGTTCATGATGGTGAGAAAGATGAAGACAAGGACCATGACACAGAAGCAAGAAGCAAGACCATTGAGCACTTCTCCCACCAGACCAATCCTATTTAGTACCAGGAAAGGATGATTTGACAAATTTCAAAGATGCTTTGGACTCAACAGGGATTCTCTGCAAGGGGAAGCGGCCTCTAGATATCAACCCTGAGTCAAGGAGTACATGAACAGCACGTTCAAATCCTTGAGGAAGGGGGCTATAAATGAGATGAAATCAGCATGTGAAGAAGAGGATGAGGAATTAGAATAACTACAAGTTGTTGAAGAGGATGAGTTTGGCCTAACACTGGAGTCTCCTGGAAACCTGTTCACAATGTCCAAAGAACTTCAGAAAATGGCTGAAGAATGGGATCCTCAGATACATTTTATTGCACTTTGTGTATTTTCACATATCTCATATGTGTGTGTGGTATGCTGATTTCTTTAGTTTCAGTTTGCATGTATTTTCCCCATTTATGATTTTTGATTCAACTTCATCTTTTATTTAACCCAAATTTTGCTCAACAATTTAAAATCAGCAGATAGAAATTTATACTGAATTCTTAATTTTAGGATTGCTGTACAGTTTGTAATTTCAATGTTTCTTAATTCCGGTAAAAATACTCAAGGGTATCTGGCAGAACTGGTTAACCACCTGCAGAAAACTAAAGTTGGATCCTTCTTTGTCACCTTGCACTAGAATTAACTCCAAATGGATCAAAGACCTGGAGGTAAAAGCTGACACACTGAAAACTTTACAGGAAGGAATAGGAGATACACTAGGCTTCCTTGACACAGGTCGAAACTTTCTTAATGGGGACCAAGAATCACAACAAATCAGAGAAAGGCTGGATAAGTTGGACTGCATTAAACTGCAGAGCTTTTGTATGGCAAAAGACATAGCTAGTAAATTTATTAGGAAGCCTACAGAGTGGGAGAAGATCTTTACCAACCAAACAACAGACAAAGGCCTCATATCTAAAATATATCAATAACTCAAAAAATTGAATCACTCCAAAACTACTCTCCAAAGTAACAACCATCCCATTGAAAAATGGGCCAAAGATTTAAAGAGAATCTTCTCTGAAGAAGAAACAAAAATGGCCTATAGACACATGAAGAAATGCTCAACATCTCTGGTCATAAAAGAAATGCAAATCTGATTATGACGAATGAGGGAAACCATTGAGCCTAAGTTCCTTTGAGTCTGGCTTACTTCACTTAATAGGATTTTTTCTAAGTCTTTCCATTTCCTAACAAATGGGGCGATGTCATTCTTTCTGACAGCAGCATAGAATTCCATTGTGTACAAATACCACAACTTGTTGATCCACTCATCAACAGAGGGACATCTAGGTTGGTTCCATATCTTTGCTATGGTGAATAGTGCTGCAATGAACATTGTTGTGCTAGTGGGTTTACTATGTCCTTGTTTCTGGATGGTTGGGTAAATGCCAAGTAGTGGAATTGCTGGGTCATAGGGGAGTTCTATGTTTAGCCTTTTAAGGCACTGCCACACTGATTTCCATAGTGGTTGAACGAGTTTGCACTCGCAGAGATCTGCAATAGAGAAAAATCTTGATACATAAGGCCATATAATGTGAAGCTAATTGAAAGGACCTCCAGGATATTGAAACGAAAGCCATATAATGAATGAGTGTTGTCCTTAATGTACTATGTTGTCTCTCATCTCCTTTGCTGTCCCTTGGTTATCTCAAGTTGGTATAGTATCTCACTTTGTTATCTGATACATTGAATTTATTTGTATTTGGTTATTTGAAATTTGATAGGGAAGGGGGGAAAACCAAGATGGGTAGAGGTGTGGGGGGGAGGGAAATGGGTACCAAGACATGTGAAAGGGTATCAATGTATGTGAATTAATGCACCTTTTATCTGGCAAATATCATGTAACCCTTTTACTAATTACAATAAAAAAATTAAAAAAAAAAAGAAATGCAAATCAAAACAACTCTAAGATTCCACCTCACTCCAGCTAGAATGGCCAGGATCAGGAAAACGAATGACAACAGATGCTGGAGGGGATGTGGCCAGGAGGGATCACTACTACACTGTTGGTGGGAGTGCAAACTCATTCAACTACTATGGAAAGCAGTGTGGCAATGCCTCAAAAGGCTAAACATAGAACTCCCCTATGACCCAGCAATTCCACTACTTGGCATTTACCCAACCACCCAGAAACAAGGACATAGTAAACCCACTAGCACAACAATGTTCATTGCAGCACTATTCACCATAGCAAAGATATGGAACCAACCTAGATGTCCCTCAGTTGATGAGTGGATCAACAAGTTGTGGTATTTGTACACAATGGAATTCTATGCTGCTGTCAGAAAGAATGACATCGCCCCATTTGTTAGGAAATGGAAAGACTTAGAAAAAATCCTATTAAGTGAAGTAAGCCAGACTCAAAGGAACTTAGGCTCAATGGTTTCCCTCATTCGTCATATAATCAGTAGAAACCTTGGGCTCTACTAGCAGAGATTTGCAATAGAGCAAAATCTTGATACATAAGGACATATAATGTGAAGCTAATTGAAAGGACCTCCAGGATAGTGAAACAAAAGCCATATAATGAATGATTGTTGTCCTTAATGTACTATGTTATCTCTCATCTCCTTTGCTGTCCCTTGGTTATCTCATATTGATATAGTATCTCACTTTGTTATCTGATTTATTGAATTTATTTGTATTTGGATATTTGAAATTTGATAGGGAAGGGGGGAAAACCAAGACGGGTGGGGGGTGTGGGGGGGGAGGGATACGGGTACCAAGACAAGTGAAAGGGTATCAGTGTATGTGAATTAATGCACCTTCTATCTGGCAAATATCATGTAACCCTTTTACTAATTACAATAAAAAAATTAAAAAAAAACCTGTAACATAATTGTGTCATACAGTGTTTCTCCTCTCTAGTATTTTTCAGTAACTAATCAGTTATGTTTTAGAAACATAATCAGAGCAGGCAGCTTTTAAAACCTGTACAGAAACTTTTCATTAATTTTTCGGAAAACCAATGGTGCACTTTCATGTGGCTTCCAAGCCCATCTGCTTCAGGCTGAGATTTCAGTATAATTTCTCATATCTATTTCTCACTCAGATTCTTAAATGTAGCCATCTCTCCCAATTTTTATTTCTAGAAAGGGCCTCTTTTTCAGTCTTCTCTTCTTTTTCTCTCTTACCTTTATCATTTATCCTTTTATTTCTCCCTTCCATCTTCTTTTCTTGAAGTACTTATTATAAACAAGGTGAACTGGTTGCTGATGTTTTATGCCTCTAATGCTAGCTATTCACAAGGCTGAGATCTGAGGACTGTAGTTTCTAGCCAGCCCAGGCAGAAAAGTCTGTGAGACTCTTATCTCAGAAAAAACTGGAAGTAACAGAGCACTAGACTTGAGCACAAGAAGCTCAGGAATAGAACCCAGGCCCTAGGTTCATTCCCAGGACCAGCAATAAGCAAACAACCAAACTAACAAATAAATAAATACAAGGTATTTTACATGAATATATATATATATATTTTTTTTTGCCAGTCCTGGGCTTAAGCTCAGGGCCTGAGGACTGACCTTGGATCATTCTCAAGGCTAGAACTCTACCACTTGAGCCTCAGCACCACTTCTGGCTTTTTCTAAGTATGTGGTACCAAGGAATTGAACCTGGGTCTTTGTGCATGCTAGGCAAGCACTCTACCACTAGGACCAACTCCCGCCCATGAATAGAGTTTTATATATTTTTTTTCATTTTGCTTCCTTCTTCACTATTTCCTTCTTCGCATCCTGCAGGTAAGAAATGTGAGTGTTTACCTTTATTGACTTTTGAGAAAAGTCTTGTTAGCTTGCCCAGGGTAGACTCTCACTCAAAATTCTTCTGCTTCTATCTCCACATGCTCAGCATAAAAGTGGGTATCATCCATTTGTAATTAATTCTAGTACACGGTGACAAAGAAGGATCCAGTTTTAGTTTTCTGCATGTGCTTAACCAGTTCTGCCAGCACAACTTGTTGAAGAGGCTATCTTTCTTCCATTCTATTTTGTTGGCTCCCTTGTCAAAGATTAAGTGGCCATAGGTCTGTGGTTTAATATCTGGGTCCTCAGTTCTATTCCATTGGTCTTCAGGCCTGTTCCTGTGCCAGTACCAAGCTGTTTTGAGAATTATAGCTCTGTAAGAGAGTCTAAAGTTTGGTATTGAAATTCCTCCTGCGCTGTTCTTTCTGCTAAGAAGTGTTTTTGCTATATGGGGTCTTTTATTATTCCATATGAAATTTTGGATTGCCTCTTCTATTTCTTTAAAGAATGACATTGGGATATTGATGGGTATTGCATTGAATTTGTAGAATAAGCCAGACTCAAAGGAACTTAGGCTCAATGGTTTCCCTCATTTGTCATAATCAGCAGAACCCTTGGGATCTCCTAGCAGAGATTTGCAACAGATCAAAACCTTGATACAAAAGGCCATATAGTAGGACGCTAAATGAAAGAATCTCTAGGATATAGAAACATAAACCATATAATGAATGATTGTGTTAAGGTACTATGTTATCTCTCGCTGTCCCTTGGTTATCTCATATTGTTACAGTATCTCCCTTTGTTACCTGATATATCAGATATATTTGTATTTTGTTATTTGAAATTGGATAGGGAAGGGGGGAAAACAAGATGAGGGGTGGGAGTGGGGGGGAGGGAAATGGGGACCAAGACATGTGAAAGGGTATCAATGTATGGGAATTAATGCACCATCTATCTGGCAAATATTATGTAACCCTTCTATTAATTACAAGAAAAATATATGAAAAAAAGCATGTTTCATGCCCAGGCAGATTATATATTATATTTTTCATAACAATACAAATATTTATTTATTTGTATTGAAATATTTTATTAATGCTGATTTTACAACATATTTCAAATGTCATGTTTAGCAAACAAGTATTCAAGAAGGGAATCTATATACAGAATTTGTAAAATTAAGCTGAGAATTTTGTATGTCATAGATACATATCGATCAATATTACATTATTATATCTATAGAGTATATATCACATCGTAGATTTTTATGACTATGTAGTTATATATAGATCTCCAAGACTGTGTCAATAACTTTGGCTACCTGAATATTGAGTCATCACTCATACTGTTTGGATCTAATATCCTCACTCAACATGATTTGTTCTAGTTTCATCCATTTTCCAGTGAATGCCATTATTTTATTTTGTTTGTTGGCTATGTAAAATTCCATTGTATATATGTACCACATTTTTGTATCCATTCATCTGTAGTAGGGCATCTGGGTTTTTCCCATCACTTGGCTATTGTGAATAGTGTAGTGATGAACATGGATATGCAGGTGTCCTTATCATATCCTGGGTTATGATGCTCAGGATAGATGCCCAGAAGTGGTATGGCAGGATTGTAGGGAAGGTCTATTTTCAGTTATTTAAGAAACCTAGAAACTGCCTTCCAGAGTGGCTAACCTAGTTTACATTCCCATCATCAGTGCAGTATGGTTCCTCTTTCTCTACAACTCTGCCAGTCTTTGTCATTGTCTGAGTTCAGAATCTTGGCCAATCTAATTGGGGTTTGGTTTTTTATTTGCATTTCCTTTATGATCATGGATGGTGAGCATTTTCTCATTGTTTTGCCATTTTAACTTCTTCTTTTGGTAAGGCCTCTTTAAGTCCCTTGCCCAATTAGTGATTGGTTTGTTGGGTTTGGGGAGGGGATTAATTTCTTGAGTTCCTTGTAGATACTGGATATTAAGCTTCTGTCTGATGTATTATTGGTAAATATCTTTTCGAATTGTTTGGCTGTCTTTCTTCTTTATTAGCCATGCCTTCGTCTGTGCAGAAATATTTTATTTTTAGTAGTCCCATTTATCGAGTCTCTCTCCAAAATGTGCCTATGAACTCCAGTGTCTCTCCTACTCTATTATGTAGCAGTTTAAGGTCTGATTTTGAAGTGTTTGATCCATTTCGAGTTAATGTTTGTGCATGGCAACAGAATGAAATCAATTTTTACTTTTCTGCATGTGGCTGCCCAGCTTTCCCAGCACCAATAATTGAAGAGGCTGTGTTTATTCCACTGTATATCTCTGGCCTCTGTTCAACATAAGTTGACTATAGGTATGTGGTTTTATTTCTGGATCTTCTATTCTATTCCATTGATCTTCTGGTCTGTTTTTTTGTGGCAGTATCAAGCTGATTTTATTATTATGGCTCTATAGTAGAGTTTGAAGTCTGGTATTGTAATACCACCTGCATTGCTTGTTTTGCCTAGGATTGTTTTGACTATTCTAGGTCTTTTGTTTTTCCATATGAACCTCTGGATTATACCTTCTATTTTAGTAAAGAATGTTCTTGGGATTTTGATGGGGATTCCATTGAGACTATATATCAATTTTGGCATATTGTTTTAAAACGTGTTTTAATATCCACTTGTTTTTGTGCCACAGTTTACCCAGTATTCCACACTGAACAATCCTTTATAATGTACATTATTTCTCCTTCAGCTTAGAAACCCAGGAGTTTTTACTTCTGAAGACTAGGTTTGGCCTATTGTGTAACAACATTTATTTTCCTAACACTTTATGTCTGACATATTGAACTTTTCAGAATATATATATATATATATACACACACACACACGCACACGCATGCACACACATAAATATATATATTCTGAAAAGTTCAATATATATATATATATGTGTGTGTGTGTGTGTGTGTGTGTGTGCATGTGTTTGTGTGTGTGTGTGTGTGTGGTCTCTAGGTTGCCAAGGGTGTAGTTCAAACTTGTTTTACTCTTACTCTCCCTTCCTGAGTGTGTAGTAGTATAGGCTAGTGTCATCATATTCAGCTTCAATAAAACTGTATCACCAAATAATTTTATTTGATGCATATAACTTTTTAGTAAATATTATGGCATAGTACTTTAATTGGTACTAATAGAATATAATTGGGCATGTTTGCATTTTATCTGTTTCCAAATATCATATGTTGATATGTTTTCTAAACTCTCTTTTATCCTGTAGTTATAATATAGGTTATAAACAAATAGACATTTCACAAATATGACAATACATTAATTTTTATCAAGGGTGCTTGGTGGTGTAGCTTATAAAATAAGGGATGTCTTCAATCTGCACAGACAACTTTTTCTTTCTTAACATATAACTGCAAGCAACATTTTTGAAAATTGCATTAACAATTTGTTCCACCGGTTTTATTATGTAACATTATACACATTTTCAAAAGGAAAGAACATGAAGTTTTGCAGGATCAAAAATGGGAGAATTGGCCATTAGATTTGGTAAAGCAAAATAAAATTTAAAAAAATAAACTTTACCTAAGACCTTTATATATTTTGCAAATTAGAACTTTGGTAAAAATTCTGAGTTTGATTTCTATTCAAATAATTTTTGATAAAAATTAAAGAATCTAGCAAACTGAGTTTCATAAAATAGCATTAATAAGTGGGAAAATACATATTTGTAAAGTTAAATGGAAACTTAAAAAATTATGACTTCAAACAAATGTAATTTAAACTTGATTTATATATAAAAATACTTCTAGATTCAAAGAAAATTATCTTGAATAAGAGTATATCTTATAATATTGTATTTAATTTTCATTTACTGGAACTTTATGTTACATAGAATTTTATTCATTCTTTAATTTAAATTCATAAAAAACCTGGACTATTTCAAGTTTCTTAGCTCATCTAAATCCAATTAACTCCCTTTTCTCTTCTCTTTTTCTTTTTTGTGACACTGTTCTGGAGCTTGAATTTAGGAGCTAGGCACTCTCTATGATTTCTTTGTTCAAGGCTAGCAATCCACTACTCAAGCCAGAGTTCCAATTCTGGCATTTTTGGTGCTTAACTGTATGTAATTGTTATGGATTTTTCTGTCCACGCTGTCTTTGAACTATGACCCTCAGATCTTACCTCCAGAGTAGCTAGGATTACAGGTGTGAGCCAGTGGTGCTCAGCAACCATTTACATTTGACATATAAAACTCATGTAATTTCAGCGGTTTTTAAAATATTAGTATGTTTCCACATAAAATATTATCTACTAACTTCATATATTTCAAAATATATGAATAAGTAGTGTGCCATTTACATATATATTTTAGTGAGCATAACATTAATCCTCTTTGATTTTATTACAAGAAATATATAGTTATATTCCAGTGTCTCTGTCCTATAATTCTAGCTACTCCGAAATGATTTTTTTCATATATTTTTATTATAATTGATAGAAGGGTTACATTACATTTGCCAGATAGAAGGTGCATTACTTCACATACATTGATACCCTTTCTCATGTCTTGGTCCCCATTTCCCTCCCCTAACCCCCACCCTCAGCTTATTTTCCCCCTTTTCCTATCCAATTTCAAATAACCAAATAGGCATATATCCAATATATCAGATAACAAAGTGAAATACTTTAACAATATGAGATAAACAAGGGACAGCAAAAGAGATGAGAGATAACATAATACATTAAGGACAACAATCACTCACTATATGGCTTTGTTTCTATATCCTAGAGGTCTTTTTATTTAGTGTCATACTGTATGGCCTTATGTATCTAGGTTTTGCTCTACTGCAAATCTCTGCTAGAAGAGTCCAGGGTTTCTACTGATTATGACAAATGAGGGAAACCATTGAGCCTATGTTCCTTTGAGTCTGGCTTACTTCACTTAATATGATTTTTTCTAAGTCTTTCCATTTCCTTACAAATGGGGAGATGTCGTTCTTTCTGACAGCAGCATAGAATTCCATTTTTGCCCTTCAAACATTTTTCTATTAACACAAGTCAGATAAGAAGTACCTTTTCTTTTCAACAATATGACCCCTTCTCTCATTCTCTCACATTTTTTCTCTTCTGTCCCCATCCACAAATTTTTTTCCTAGAAGTTATTTTTATTCCAAGTAGCTCTAAGCCTAACTAAAAATTGTGAATGCAATTGCTATTGGAAGAAGCACAAGGCGTTTTGTTTTGTGTTTTTTTTTTTTTTTTTTTTTTTTTTTTTGCCAGCCCTGGGGCTTGGACTCAGGGTCTGGGCACTGTCCTTAGACACTTCTTTGTCATATATTTTTATTATAATTTATAGAATTACATTATATTTGCTAGATAGAAGGTACATTACTTCACAAACATTGATACCCTTTCTCATGTTTTTTTTTTTTTTTTTGCCAGTCTTGGGCTCGGCTCAGGGCCTGAGCACTGTCCTTGGAATTTCTCAAGGCTAGAGCTCTTCCACTTGAGCCTCAGCACCACTTCCGACATTTTTCTATGTATGTGGTACTGAGGAATCGAACCCGGGTCTTCATGCATGCTAGGCAAGCACTTTAACCACTAGGCCAAACTCCCGGCCCCCCTTTCTCATGTTTTGATCCCCATTTCCCTCCTCTCACCCCTGCCCCTCATCTTGTTTTCCCCTCTTTTATACTTCATTTTCAACATAGTGTCTAATGAGTACCACTTCTGCATTTATTTGACTTTTCACCTCATTTCTGAGCCCCCATTATCTTTCCAAATATAGATAAATTAACAAAGAAGACAAAATGAAAAGAAAACTAAAAAGACAATGAAGTTAAACCTCTAACTCCCATTCCCTGGAGTTTATATGGATAAATATTATTTTATATGATCATATGTGTATAGGTATTGTGACTTTGTGTTCTTCGCCTAAGAATATTATACTTTGGTCTCAGTGTGTGTGAATGCTTAGAGACCTTTATAACTTATCATGACTCAGTACACACACACACACACACACACACACACACACACACACACACACACAAACACACATTATCATCCAGTATATTTACTACTAGATTTATACGTACATTGTACCTACCACAAATGAGGGAAACAATGCAACCTATATGTATCTAGGTATAGCTTCTTCGAAGTTTTTCATTTTCTTTAAGAATGGTGCAATATCATTCTTTCTGCTGGATGATTATAATTTCATTGCATATATATATATATATACATACGTACCATATGTTCTCTTTTTTAACTTGTTGTTTTCTATCCTTTCATGTTAACTTAATATTATTTTAAGATGATATACAAAGGGATAACAGTTACATATGTAAGATAATGAGTGTCACATTTTCTTGATCCATTCTTTCACTGAGGGGCATCTCGGCTAATGCTATATCCTGGCTATGGTAAATAAAGCTTCTATGCAGCATTTAAGGTCAGGCAGATTATTGTATGAAACCAGATGGGAAGAAAAGTCTTAGGGACTCCATTACCAATTGCCAAACAAAATGGCAGACTGGAAGAAGAAGAGTTATAGCCATGGACAGCAGCAACAGCAACAACAACAACAACAACAGAATCAAAACCGTGAAATAAGGAAGACCTGAATTCAAACCTAATAGTAGAACAATAAATGGAGAGAAACTAAGCAGCCCCCAAACTGTGTTAAATGACCATATATTGTAAAATATTCTTAGCATTAACCCCTAACCCACATTAAATAATGGTTTCATGCCCAAGTAAATACTAAGCAAAATCTGAAATCTCTTGTCATGTTTCTGTCATTTTTTTGTTTTTCATTTGTTTTATTAATTGTATTTTATTGGTGGGATAATGTATAGAGAGGTTACAGTTACATTCATCAAGTAATGGGTACATATTTTCAAACCTTGATACACCTTCTAATGTTTTTGTCCCAATTTTCCACCCCCAACCCCTCCCAATCATCTTCTTTTCCCCATTCTCTTCCTTATTTCAGATGAACAAATAAGCATATACATGACATATCAGGCAACAAAGTCAAATACAGTAACCACATATGATTAAACATGGTGGAAAAAAGATAAATAACTTCACATAGTACATTAAGAGCAACAATCACAAAGGTAAACCTTTCATTTCCATATCCTAGAGTTCATTTTATTTAGTTTCATCCTGTGTGATCATATGTACAAAGTTTTTGAGGTATTGTTATCCTCTGCTAGGAGAGTCAGTCCTAGATGTGTACTAATTATTATAAATGAGGCACGCCTTGGAGCCTATGCTCCTTTGCATCTGGCTTACTTCACTTAATATGACTTTTTCCAAGTCTTTCCATTTCCTTATGAATGCGGCAATGCCATCTTTCTGATGGCAGCATAGAATTCCATTTTGTATAAGTACCACATCTTCTTTTCTTATTTTTAAAGATTTTATTAGCATTGATTTTTACATCGTATTTCAAATGTCATGTTTAACAAACAAGTATTCAAGAGGGATTCTCTATCACTGGCACATAGATTTTAGAACATAATTAAAATTAAACTGAGGGTTTGTATTATATAGATACATATCATTGATCCACTCATCTTCTGAGGGGTATGTGGGTTGGTTCCATAGCTTAGCTATTATAAATAATGCTACAATGAACATTATTATGCTAGTAGGCTTTAGTATGGTCTTCTCTCAGAACATTTGGGTAAATGCCAAGGAATGGGATTGATGGGTCACAGGGGAGCTCTATCTTTAGTCTTTTGAGAAGAAGAAGCTTTATTTTCCAGCTTCTGCATGCATACCTAAACTCAAGTTCTTATCTTCTTGGCCAATGGGCTTGTGTTACAGTGACCAAACCTCTTTCCTGAATAACACTTTTCTAAGAACATTCTCCATCCCTCTCTTATACTGTGTCTTAGATTACAAAATAATCACTTTGAGTATTAATAATCACTATGAGTATTTCTAAGTCAGTGATGAATCATCTCTCAGATAATTCAGAAGTGTTTAAAAAACACTATTTTCATAAATAAAAGATTCATATTGTGTGATGTGGGAGAGTTTTATTAAATGAATGAATGGAATTCATTTTTATATGAGTATGATGATTAGAGCCCATTTCTTTGGAAGATAAATTCTAGGGTACCCCAAACAATGAAAATCTAGTTGATAACAGTAAATAAGAAGGACCTTTGGCTCTTTTAACCTGGCATGTCGCCAGCAACAGGATGATTAATGAAAACTGAAAACAGACCCTAGTAATTATGTGAAGATAGTTCTAGGACATCCTAATGCTTGTCATCATGCAATTTACCCTTTGTATCTCTTCTTTGTTTTTTTCTATTTTAAGTCTTAAATATACAGAGGAGAAAATAGACAATTAGTTTAAATTTGGTTCAAATTATGGCTTTACATTAATGATTACTGCATCCATCTAAGCTGAGAATTAAAGGGTTTGAGCTATTGAAGTATGCAATAAGAATTGGAGACTGCTTGGAAGAAAAAAAGATGTTATAATTTTTATTTCTGTTATCTTCTGACATTATTAGTGACTTATGACAACTGAATAGCTTTATAAATTGAAAGCAAGCAAATCAAAATGGATAGAGATAGGGAGAAATGTCTAAAGTGGCCCTGCCAGGGATAAAATAAAAAAGTATTATAAATATTTGGCATATTGTGTAAAGATGTGACACTGAATCAAAAGCCATTTAAACTCTGAAAGGACCAGAAACAATAAAATTGAATGGAACTTTTTCAGTTTTACTGTACTCCTTGGTGGTACTTTCTTCAGAGATGAATTTTAACATCTAATTTCACTTGCAATCATTTAGTTTTAATGTATTATCAAGTGGTTGTTGCCCATATACAACAAAAATAGAATAGTTGTATTTAGATTTCTGTCATATCTCACACAATTTATGCCAAGAACATCCTGTCGAATCAACAACCTTTCATGTTTTTTTAAAAAATAAATAGAGCCGGGTGAGGAGCATTATGCCTGTAATGTTATCTACTCAGGAGGCTGAGATCCTAGGATTACAGTTCAAAGCCAGATTAGGCTCTCATCTGTGAGATTCTGGCCTCCAATTAACCACCAGAAAACCAGGAGTGTTGCTGTGGATCATAGAGTAGAGTGTAGCTTTAAGCTGAAGTGGTCAGGGACAGCACCCAGGCCAAGAGCTCAAATCCCACAACTGACAAAAAAATATACATAAATGAATAAACAAATAAATAAATAAATAAAGGAAAAAGCTGGCACTGGTGGTTCACACCTGTAATCCGATCTACTCAGGAGACAAAGATCTGAGGATCACTGTTCAAAGCCAGTCAAAAGTTGGTGAGACTCTTCAGTGAATCACCAGAAAACTGGGAGTAGCATTGTGGCTTAAAATAGTAGAATGCTAGCCTTGATCTGGAGATTTCAGAAAACTCTTAGGCCCATAATTCATGCCCCATGCCCTACCAGAAAAGTGTTTCAGATCGCAGTTTGAAGCCAGTCCTGGCAAGAGAGTCTTTGAAACTCTTAACTACAGTAAACTACTCATAAGTAAATTACTATGTGTTGTGGTTCAAGTGGTGGAATGCTAGTCTTCAACCACAGAACTCAAGAATAGCAGCTAGGCCCACTTGAGTTTAAGCCCAGAGACTGGAAATTAATCCACTAAGTAAGTAATAAATAAACAAATACGTAGGAATTTACTACAATTCACTGAATTTAAATTATTTCTAATAATCAACAACCTTATAAAATATTGTTATAAAATACAAATATACATTGTTTCTGCTATAATTGGTGAGCATTTCTAACAGATCTTTTGATGAATGTGTCTATTCAAAACCAAATAGTCTTGAGATTTTTCTGTGACAAGTATAGAATATTTGATGACTCTGCTTTAGCTGACTAAGCTGTGATATTTCTATTTTCTTTTTTGAATGGATATGGTTTCAAGAAAATCTCCCAAACATTCAAGTCCACTGTGTTATCAGATAGCATAATGAATTAGACTGTCATTATAAGGATTTCTAATCCAAATAAAACAAATTAACGTATATTACATAATAGTGTCCAAGAAACTTAAAAATAGTCAGTATAATATACTTAGGTTTTATGTAAGAATAACACAAATCAACATTATTAGTCCAGTGCTAACCCATCTTAAGACTCTTAGTTTAAATTTTCTTTTATTTTGTAGCTAATTCATTTTGAAATTCACCTATTTGGTTTCTTCTAAGCAGAAAGGATGAGAAAAAGAAAAACATTTCCCCAAATCTTATTTCTCCATGTTTACTATAGGACATTTTATTCTGTGACTCAGTAGCTAATAGGACATGGTTTGGAACTGTGAAATAGGAAACTGGAGGGATGAGGCATTGGAAAATGCAGTGCCCAGTGATTAACTTGTTTAAAATGAGTTATGCTCAACCTTATGTGTCCATGACTTGTGAAAATCACTGGAAACGCAAAGCATTTCTTGGCCAAGTTGTAGCCTGGGATATTTGAATGTGGCTTCCAATAATTGAATACATGGCCAGGGAACAGTGAACGTGTTACTAGAATGGCCAAATTTCATTTATGGATGTAAGCTATATTTCCCTTCTTAGCTCTGACCAACTGAAGGTTATAATACCTGAAAGGGGGAAATGGAGCCTTTTCCATCCTATCTATGGAAATTAGTATTTTCTAATTTATTTGGCTCAAGTGGATATTTGATTTTTTTTTCAATTATTTGAAGTCATTTTAGTCCCTGGTTAGCTATAGACACAATTATTAAGAGAATTAACTTCTCTGAACTCCTGTGAGAAGACAGCATGATAAGATAGTGCCTACTGATATTCTAGGGTCCAATATCTACTAGGAATTGAGGTGTAGTTGTGATAAAAAAAAAAGCATGTAACTACTTGGTTTTTGCTTCACTATTTACAAAAAGAGGAAACAAAGAGTACAAAATGGGAATATTTTCTGTTTATGATCTTATATGGAGAATGGAATTATCAGAGTGTCTATTCTTATAGCTAAAAATAATAATATTAGAATAATATATGAATAATATATGTAGAATATCTACAATATGTATTCTGATACATATAGAATAATGTAATAATGTTAGAAGCTCTATTGAAAATCAAATAGCAATAAAAGTAGATGGCAATTGGTTTGAAAAATGTTTTTTCTCAGACTGTAGACATACATGGATATAACATTATCTAGGTCAGAACTAAATCTCATAGCATTTAAGTAGTAGCACTTCTGTGGGCATAGATGGCTACAAATAAAATCTACTTCATGAAACTGTTTTCAAACTAAAGGTAATGGAAATACAAATCATTAAGGAAGAAACAATTTCAGAATAATGAATATTAGCATCTACAAGACAATTTCAAAAGAGTTCTTTAGATAATAATAGCATAGAAATATAAAAAATTTCAAGGAAGCACTGATGCGATTTTTTTCAAGGTAATATGTTGGCCTATTTCTATCATGATCTGATTCTTGATTACTGAAGAGGAACTAGTACCAAGAAAGTTATATGAGAACAGGACACTATTCTTATTGTTTGAAATTCTCAGATAAAAGTAAAGATGATGTATGGAGCAGTCAACCTGGTATAAATCTCATCTTAAGAAATATGACTGATAGCTGTTTGTAGAAATGTTGCTGGCAATTGGTTGACACAGTTTCTAAATAAATTGAGCTTTGCAACATTTTTCTAAGAGGATAAATAATGCCTCTGGCACAAAAGAGGAATGTGATTAAAACACATTATTACAACAAAAAGAAAAGAAAAACATCTGTAGTGAATTAGTGAAGTTCTGGCTACAAAACTATAAATAAAATATTAACAAATACATTTTACAATTTATAAACAGAATAGTAAGAAATGATCAATGATGCCTTATTTTAGGAAAAATTGTAGGTGCCCAATATTATTTATTTATTGTTGACAATATTATATCTAGCTACCACTTGCGTGTTCTATAATTGAAAAAGAGAGAGAGACAAGGAGAAAGAGGAGAGGGAGAAAAAATGAAGGAAGAAGAGAGGGACAGGGGAGGGAGTGAGGAAGGAAGGAAGGAAGGGAAAAGGAAAGAACTCTTTCAACATTGCCAATACCTCTACATTCTACAGTATAAATTCAGAAATAGATAATAAAATATACATGAGATGTTATTTGAGCTGCTTATGGTGAGTTGAGATTCCTGGAGAAAGTTGAATGAGTAGTGTCTGATTATTGAGTCTTTATAAATCTATTTTGCAAAGCCATGGTGTATATTTTCTTGATCCTTAAAAACAGTCCCTCAACTTGTGAACTTGCAGAATGTCTCTACTCTGGGACAGCATGATTTGTATCTTCTTTAGTTTAAAATTTATGATTGCAAAATTCCCGATTCTTTGTCTTCATCTCTTGGGCTCCTGTTTCTTCACCCCTTTTGCTTCTTCTTCAAGACATGGTATCTGAATGTATTGCCAAAGCTGACTTACATTCACCATCCTCCAGCCTTCACCTCCAAGTTCTGACATTATTAATGTGAGACACCATAATTGATTTGAGATAATAATGAGAATCCCCTGCCCCTGGCACCAGGAATACAGGCACACCCATCACCTGGGAGTTTTTGGAAATCCCTATCATCAACCTTGTTGTAAAAAACAGCACCATTTAAACCCAGTATCCATTTTCATTCCTCACTGGTTTTATATACATAGAATTAAACAATTGATTCATCAGTGAGAGAGCTGTATTGGGTCCTTAGGACTATGTACTTAACCAAGTTATTACAATTTTAAACAAAAGTTACAAAAGAACTTGTTGTACACTAGACCTGTTTCATAAAATCTAGATGTTTCTTCTAATGCTGCACAGAGTTTATTTATACATGTATCTGCAACCTATTCCATAGATACTTATTGGTCTCTATGTCACAACTTCCAACACATAGAGATCCAGACAAGCTCTTGCTACATTCAATGAGGTACTATTTGCTTATATTACCCTTAACAAATGGAAGAAAATGAATATGTGAAGCTTACTGTAGAGGCCCCAAAGGGTGCCCATAATCTTCAAAACTTTCCACCAAAAATTCTACCCCAAATACCTTAGCATAACTTAAAGTATGTCTGACCAAAGGAATACACAAGTTTCCAGTCTCTTTCCCTAACCAAAGTCAAAAGGCTATGACATTTCCCATACCCTTTGAGTCTTATTGGGACCATTACTCTGTCTTCCAAATAGTATTGTACATTTAGATTAGTCAAGACTACTTCTTTTTTATGATAAAGGTCAGAATAATGGATTTTAGAAAATCTTTTTTCTCTGGAATACTCTCTGCTAAAGAGGTCATGAAAGTCAGCTTTATGACTCAAAACTGATCAATGGCCTCTTTCTTCCAGGAAAGCAGTAAAAATTGAAGAACATATAGATTTTTTGTGAAGATTAAATGATATAAAGAGGGCCAAGGCCTTAGCATTGTGCTCACCACACAGTGATCATTCACTGCATGTTGACTGTTATGATTGTTGTGGTAATTCCTCCATCATCAAGGGAAAGATTCCCAATCATTTCTTAAAAATCAATTTCTATGTTCAAAGAATGACATGGGGCTTTATTTTGAATATAGGTTTCCTCAGCAAAGCCTGCCTCAATCTTCTCGGTCTGTCTTTACTTTTATCTCCTCTATAATCTTTTCTGGTTTCCAAGGAATGCCTATGTATCCTTTGACTGCAGAGTTGATGCCATGTTCTGTTCATTTACCCCTGTTTTAGACCCATGCATTATCTCTCTTTTCAAGCATTCTCCTAACATGAGCATTTAGAAGCAATTAAATCATTCTGTCCACTTGTGAATAAGTTTTTCTCATTCACATTGTTTTAATTTCTTTTTGACAAGCATTTTTTCTAATACTTAAAATTCTCCAACACTTATTGTATTGTTAATATGCTTTACATTAACTTTCAAGTTATTTTTCTTTTGTATTCACACATGTCACCATTTCTCCATTTGCCTTTGCCATGATTTCAGTTTGCAATCTGATTTCCACACAGAAATGATTCTTTAAGATAGACTTCTTATAATATGTTTTCCTTTGCCATTCAAATTGCTCTATTTAGATATGGTAAAAAATCAAGGAGATGCTTCAGATCAGGATTTAATCTTTCTTTCAAAAAAATTTTCTTGTAGAAAATGCCAATCTGCTCAGTTTCTAAATCACTATTTACTAATGGCATAAACTATGAAAAATGAAGATGAAAGCTTCCACAATGAGATTTATGCAATGCAAAGGAATTATTTATATCAAATTAGCCTACTTCCACTGTTCAAATATGCCTGAAGCACAACTGAATCATCATCCTCAGGGACTTCTATTATGAGATGAGATTGTTTTTCTGCATTTAAGGAATAAATATTAGCCATGTTAAATATTTTTGCTGTAGGATATAGCCCTTTAATTTATTTATGACAATGAAGTTTATATATATACATATATATAGCAGTATATACTTGCATATATACAAGTATACATACAAGTATATGTATCAAGGATATTTATCAGTATATATGTATATATATGGGGAGTGGAATCAGGAAAAAGGCATTATCTTGAAATAGACATTGGTTTTATGGTAAGACATATGCAACACTTTTTAGGTATTAAAATAAGCTATATTATTATCTCTTCTAGTTATAAACAGTCCATCGTATTTTAAGACAAAATATATTTATAAGAAAACTGCACAGATTTTTCTCTATAGTTTTGACTTGGAATTCCCTTTGAGATAGATAAGAGGTTTATATTCTCCTTCCTACCCTGTTAATTAAAGTGTTAAAATTACTTAGTTGAGAATCAGTGCATTTAAGAATATTAATAAGCTAAGATTACAGTGCATTGGTGTTGGTTTGCAGTCACTAGATTTAGAAAGCATTCTGTAAATCCTTGAAAATTTAAATGTCTTTCTTTCTCTACCTCATTTTTGACTCCGTAACTTCAATACAATTTTTTTCTAAAGTTATAAATGTATGTTGAAGATTTTATATAATTATCTTTAGCCCCAATTGCTAATTTGAAGATATCATCATTCAGTTCTGACAGACTATTTCTATCACAAGTAACAGTGGTTCTTAGTTATGTAAAGTCAGAGATTATAACTCAAATGGAAGTTGTTTTTCTTATTCGTTACATCAATCCAATTATTTTAGAAATGCTCTTTTAAAATTATACATGAATTATTTGGAATTGAAGTGATTCAAAAAGATTTGTGGAAGACAGCATTGAAGACTATTGTCCTTTTTTTTTAGTTGTCATGGCAACCTTTCAGCAGACGTCCAAATAGAGAAATAGACAAAGTTTTCAACCTACCTTACCAAAGAAAGTTGGACAACTTAATTCTTCCTTGCCATAGCTATTTTATGATCAATAGATTCCTAAATTCTAGAGTCCATTTACCCTCATTATTCTTTTATAACGTCAATCAAACTAAGGCTCAGAACTATCAGGAATGGAGATTATGAGTGGCATAAGCTTTTGTTAATAATTTGATGTAAAAGAGCAAGACTAAACAGAAGTAATTATAATATAATTTGAGCAAAAGGAAGGAAGACTGAATATTTGTGATATTCAATGTGGTTTTTGCCATGGCATTAAAACTTTAGTATGATGTATGATCCCTAAATATTACAAATTTTAAGTAGTAATAGTAAGTTATCTGATAAAAATGATGGTAAGGCAAGTAGTTTGGTGCTTGCCTAGCATGCACAAAGATCCAGGTTCAATTCCTTGGTACTACATACATAGAAAAAAGCTGGAAGTGTAGCTGTGACTCAAGTGGTAGAGCTCTAGCCTTTAGAAAGTCCAAGGACACTGCTCAGGCCCTGAGCTCAAACTCAGGGCTGGAAAATAAATAAATATAATTGATGGTAATGCCATTTCATGGCATACATATTGATTCCTAAGAAGCCAATACATTTCTAATAAGTGTAATTATATACTATCTTGTTTGATTTTGATTTAAGTATGATATAATTGATTCTTTTGGTTCTAGAAAAATGAGAATATGCAATATGAGTACAGAAAGTTGTCCTGTAGTAAGAACATAGCTCCTGGTTTCCAGCACAATATCACCAGTTATTTGATTTGTGTCTACTTTGTTTTGTCAATATATAAATTCTGGTAGCCTCCTAGGTGGGTATCTGGCTAGAGTACACACACTGTTTCTTGAAAGACCATGCATATATGATTTGAAGAACAGATATTTCACTTTCCATGCATTTTGAGGAAAAGGAGAGTTGGACATTAGGTTTGGTCCATTAGCCAATGATTTCATCAATGATTGGAAAAACCCTGGACAATAAAGCTCAGTAGTGTTTCCCATTTGATGACCATGTTCACCTTCTTGGAAAATACTATTACTAACATTCATTCAGCCATGTCATAAATCTGAGTGGCAAACTTATGAACTGGATTTTATTCCTACATTGGTACGAAACCAGGACACACATTGTGGTGGAAAGAAAACAGAAGAGATTATAATACTCTGATAATTATGTTTGAATAAGTGTATATAGATGCATTGTCTTTGAATACAGAAGTTTTCCTGCCTTGTCTAACAATGTCACTTTCTAATATATGTTATTATAAATATTCCTCAAGACAAGATGAGAACTTCTTCAATATAAATGTAGATTTTGTTGTTGTGTTTTTTCTTTCCTTTTTCTTTGTTTTGTTTTTATCCTCGGTAAGTTTCCAAGCCATGTTTGCAGAAAGGATGACTGTGTTGTGTGGATAGAATTGGAGTCAAAAGAAAGTCTGTTGCATTAAGACCTTCCCCCATGGTATCAATATTCTGTTTAGAGCAGGACTGAATTATTTTTTTATTCTTACCACGTTATTAAAAGCAAATAAGGGCTGGGAGTTTGGCCTAGTGGTTAAAGTGCTTGCCTAGCATGCACGAAGGCCCGGGTTCGATTCCTTGGTACCACATACATAGAAAAAAGCCGGAAGTGGTGCTGAGGCTCAAGTGGTAGAGCTCTAACCTTGAGAAAGTCCAAGGACAGTGCTCAGGCCCTGAGCTCAAGCCCAGGACTGGCAAAAAAAAATAAAAAATAAATAAAAAAATAAAAGCAAATAAGACACTGTTATGAAGTAATATACTACAAACAATTACTTACATTCCTGTGTTTTATATATAATGAACAGGACAAGCAAGAAGAGAGGAAATGAAACATAGGGAAGAATGAAGAACTGACATAGGTTGAGAAAATCAAATGTCAATCACCATACTAAAGTCACAAATTTCAAATAATGATTGAACAGGTAAAATGTAATAATCAAGTATATCTCCTAGTCCAAGTAGATTGTGACTTAAATTGAACGATATTATTTTGGTAAAAGGTGAACAACTTCTCAAAACTATGTCTGTTACTGGACTCACAAATGTAATTTATTTTATTAAATTTAGGAAGGATTAATCCTCTTGCAAATTGCCAAGAATGGATTTATAAAATCATAAGCTACTACTTATAAACATAGACAGTACTAATGTCAATAAATATGCCACAGAAAAGGATTTACTTGTAAACATCTCTATAAATTGAAGGCATATATTTTATATACTTATGCATGGCACTTTCATATTTCCCACTCAGTATGAAACTAATAGGGAGGACAGTAGATTATTCAGAAAAGTGCAGAAAATTAGAGTTTGTGATTACTAAGTATTAAGGCCTGGTAATTTACCTTCAGAAATAGAAACAAAAAAAAAAGCACAAAATGTTTTCAAAAAATCCCTATGGGAATAGCAAAACTGGATACAAGGCAACACTGAAAATGACGTTACAATGATCTGGGTTAGAAATTATATCAGAAATGAAATAATCATTGCTGAAGTTGCTGATTCTTTTTCAAAACTACACATAGTTTAGAATTACTCAACTAATGAAAAGAAACTGTAAAACTCTCAAACGACCCCAATAACACACACACATACATACACACACACATAAATTTCCTTTATGACTTCCTGTTAAATTCTTTGCTTATCCTAGCTGTTGTGAATAATGCTACAAGAAACTGCAAGTTAAAACTATTATTTGAAATCTTGACTTTCAATATACATAACCAGAAGCAGTCAGGTATCTGGATCAAATTGTAGCAATATTTTTGTCTTTGGGAGAAATGTTATAATTTTCTGCAGATTTCCCCTCATTATCATCTTGATGAACAATGTACAAAGCTTTCAATTTGACACTCTGTAACCCTTAAAATCATTTATATCTCTTATATCTATTGAAAGGGTATATCATATTTAATGATTACTAATGTGAGTTATCTTTTTCTTTTACCTGTTGGCCATTTGCATATGAGGTGAGGAATTTCTTTTGTCTTTAATCATTTTAAATTATTATATTTCACTTTGTTTTGCTGTTGCTCTTTTTGCATTCATCTTATATTCTGCATATATTATGTTGAAAATTATTTTATCTTTCCTTAATTTACTTTTCAACTTTACTGATTATTTTACTTTCTAGACAAAAATTTTAGAATTCAATATAACCCCATGAGTTTTTTCCTTTGCTAGTTGTGCTTCTAATATTCTATCTCAGAACTTATTGTCCTTATCTATATCTTGAACCTTCTTATGTTTTCTTCTAGAAACTTTAAAGTTTCAACTTTACATTTAAATATTTGGACTGCTTCAAGACTTCCTTTTTATTCTGTTGGTTTATAGGCCTGAATTTATTCCCTTTTCATGCTATTTTGTTTTGTTTTTCCTTTTGCCAGTGTTGGGGATTGAACTCAGGGCCTGTACAACGTCCTTGAGCTTTTGTGCTCAAGCCTAATGCTCTTCAATTTTGAGCTACACGTACTATTGGAACATTTTTTTTGGTCGTTAACTGGAGATAAGAGTCTCATGGACATTTTGAACCAAGATCCTTACACTTCAACCTCTGTGTAGCTAGGTTTACAGGTTTCACTCACTATGCCACCAGAAATTATGAAATCTTTAACTTTGTTCTTCTTGCTCAAGTTTGTTTAAATCAGATGTGTAATCCTAGTACTCAGAGACAAAGGCTGGTTCCTCCCAGATTAGACTTGGGTACAAAGCAAGTTTCAGAATAGCCTGAGCTACATAGCAAGACTGCTTTGTTTGTTTGTTCATTTGTTTTCAAATAATTAGGTAATTCAGCTTCCATTGTGAATGGTTTGGGTTCCATTTGAATTTTCTTTTTTTCATATATTTTTTATTGTAATTAATAGAAGGTTTAAATGATATTTGCCAGAGAGATGGTGCATTAATTCCCATACATTGATACCCTTTTGCATGTCTTGGTCCCCATTTCCCTCCTCCCCACCCCGCCCCTCATCTTGTTTTCCCCCATTCCCTATCCAATTTCAAATAACCAAATACAAATATACCCGATATATCAGGTAACAAAGTGAGATACTGTAACAATATGAGATAACCAAGGGATTTTCTTATTGTTCCATATGAATTTTAGAATTATTCTTTCCATTTAAGTAAAAGTGCCATTGCCTTGACATGAATGACAGTATGACCAGAGGATATCACGTTGAGTGAAATAAGCCACATGGTAAATGCTATATAAATCCATATACACATCTACGACAATTGAACTCTTACACAGAAGTCGAAAAGCAGAATGGTAGTTACCAAGGACATGTGACATGGGGAAATATAGATTTGTTTGATTCATGTGAAGGTACAGTGGAGTAATTGTACTAATTTGCTATATATTAATAACTTCTTGTACTCTATAGCTTAATGACAAACAGAGCCTTTCCTTAAGAACAAATGAATTCTAATACTATATTAAAGAGGAGTGGAAAGAGTGGGCATTCTTGCTTATTCCTGATTTTAGAGGGAATGGCTTTAGCTTTTCGCCATTAAGTATAATACTAGCTGTGGGTTTGTCATACACAGCCTTTATTATATTGAGGAATGTTCCATGGATTCCTAGTTTCTCCAGAGCTTTTAACATAAAGGGGTGTTGGATCTTGTCAAATGCCTTTTCCGCGTCTATTGAGACAATCATGTGATTTTTGTCCTTGCTCCTGTTGATGTGTTGAATTTTATTAATTGATTTGTGTATTTTGAACCAGCTTTGCCTCCCTGTGATGAATCGTTTGATCATAGTGTATAATTATTTTGATGAGTTGTTGTAGACGGTTGGCCAGTATTTTGTTGAGAAGTTTTGCATCGATGTTCATCAAAGAAATAGGTCTATAGTTCGCTTTCTTTGATGAATCTCTGTCTGGTTTGGGGATGAGGGTTATACTGGCTTCATAGAATGAGTTTGGTAAAGAACCTTCATTTTCAATTTCATTGAAGAGCTTGAGGAGTACTGGTGTGAGCTCTGCTTTGAAGACTTTATAGAATTCAGCTGTGAATCCATCTGGCCCTGGGCTTTTCTTAGGTGGAAGGTCTCTTATTGCCATTTCTATTTCAGTGCTTGAAATAGGCCTGTTTAGTTGGGTTAGTTCTTCTTGGTTCAGTGTGGGTATGTTAATATTGGCTAGGAATTCATCCATTTCTTCTAGATTCTCAAATTTGTTGGCATAAGGTTTGAGAAGTATTCCCTCATGATACTCTGGATCTTGGTAATTTCTGTCGTGATATTACCATTTTCATCTGCGATTTTGTTTATTTCGATATGCTCTCTTCTTTTTTTGGTAAGATTTGCTAAGGGTTTGTCAATTTTGTTAATTCTTTCAAAGAACCAGGTCCTTGTTTTGTTGATTCTTTCTATAGGTTTTTTGGATTCCCAGTGCAATAAGGCAAGAAGCAAGCATAAAGGGGATCCAAGTAGGGAAAGAGGAAGTAAAACTATCCCTCTTTTCAAATGACATGATTCTGTATTTAAAGAATCCTATGGACTCTACTCCCAAGCTCCTTGAACTGATTCAAAACTTTGGAAGGGTAGCAGGCTATAAAATTAACCCTCAAAAATCAACTGCCTTCCTCTACACCAACAGTGAGAGGAACAAGGCAACAATCAGGAAAGCAACTCATTTTGCAATAGCCTCAAAGAAAATAAAGTACCTAGAAATTAGCTTAACTAAGAATGTAAAGGACCTTTTTGATGAAAACTTTAAAACCCTGAAAAAGGAAATTAAAGCAGAACTAAGGAAATGGAAAAACCTCCCATGCTCCTGGATTGGAAGAATTAACATCGTGAAAAATGACAATCTTGCAAAGATCTATCTACAAATTCAACACAATACCCATCAATATCCCAATGTCATTTTTAAAGAGATAGAAGAGGTAATCCAAAATTTCATATGGAATGATAAAAGAGCCCATATAGCAAAAACAGTTCTTAGCAGAAAGAACAGCGCTGGAGGAATTTCAATACCAAACTTTAGATTCTATTACAGAGCTATAATTATCAAAACAGCTTGGCACTGGCACAAGAACAGGCTTGAAAACCAATGGAATAGAACTGAGGGCCCAGATATTAAACCACAGACCTATGGCCACCTAATCTTTGACAAGGGAGCCAACAAAATAGAATGGAAGAAAGATAGCCTCTTCAACAAATGGTGCTGGCAGAACTGGTTGAGCACCTGCAGAAAACTAAAGTTGGATCCTTCTTTGTCACCCTGCACTAGAATTAACTCCAAATGGATCAAAGACCTGGAGGTAAAAGATGACACACTGAAAATTTTACAAGAAGGAATAGGAGATACACTAGGCCTCCTTGGCACAGGTAGAAACTTTCTTAATAAGGACCAAGAATCTCAGCAAATCAGAGAAAGGCTGGATAAATGGGACTGCATTAAACTGCAGAGCTTTTGTATGGCAGAGGACATAGCTAATAAATTACTTAGGAAGTCTACAGAGTGGGAGAAGATCTTCACCAACCAAACAACGGACAAAGGCTTCATATCTAAAATATATCAACAGCTCAAAAAATTGAATCACTCCAAAACTAATCTCCAAAGTAACAACCATCCCATTAAAAAATGGGCCAAAGACTTAAAGAGAGTCTTCTCTGAACAAGAAACAAAAATGGCCTATAGAGACATGAAGAAATGCTCAACATCTCTGTTCATAAAGGAAATGCAAATCAAAACAATGCTAAGATTCCACCTCATTCCAGTTAGAATGGCTAGGATCAGGAAAACAAACAACAGATGCTGGAGGGGATGTGGCCAGGAGGGGTCACTACTACACTGTTGGTGGGAGTGCAAACTCATTCAACCACTATGGAAAACAGTATGGCAGTGCCTCAAAAGACTAAACATAGAACTTCCCTATGACCCAGCAATTCCACTACTTGGCATTTACCCAACCATCCAGAATCTAGGGCATTCTAAATCCACTAGCACAACAATGTTCATTGCAGCACTATTCACCACAGCAAAGATATGGAACCAACCTAGATGTCCCTCAGTTGATGAGTGGATCAACAAGTTGTGGTATTTGTACACAATGGAATTCTATGCTGATGTCAGAAAGAACGACATCGCCCCATTTGTTAGGAAATGGAAAGACTTAGAAAAAATCATATTAAGTGAAGGAAGCCAGACTCAAAGGAACTTAGGCTCAATGGTTTCCCTCATGTGTCATAATCAGTAGAAACCTTGGGCTCTACTTGCAGAAATCTGCAATAGAGCAAAACCTTGATACATAAGACCATATAGTAGTAAGCTAATTGAAAGGACCTCCAGGATATTGAAACAAAAGCCATATAACAAATGATTGTTGTCCTTAATGTACTATGTTATCTCTCATTTCCTTTGCTGTCCCTTGGGTATCTCATATTGTTACAGTATCTCACTTTGTTATCTGATATATTGAATTTATTTGTATTTGGTTATTTGAAATTTGATAGGGAAGGGGGGAAAACCAAGACGGGGGGGGGTGAGGGAGAGGGTAATGGGTACCAAGACATGGGAAAGGGTATGAATTAATGCACCTTCTATCTGGCAAATATCATGTAACACTTTTATTAATTAAAATAAAGAATAAAGAAATCATATTACATGAAGTAAGCCAGACTCAAAGGAACGTAGAGTCAATGGTTTCCCTCAATTGTCAAATTAGTAGAAACCTTGGGCTCTCCTAGCAGAGATTTACAATAGAGCAAAACCTAGATATATAATGCCATGTTGTATGACGATAAATGAAAACACCTCCATAATATAGAAACAAAAGCTTTACAATGAGTGAATGTTGTCCTTAATGTACTATGTTATCTCTCCTCTCTTTTGCTTTCCCTTGGTTATCTCATATTGTTACAGTATTAGACCTGGTTATCTGATAAATTGTATAGATGCTTATTTGATTATTTGAAATCAGGGAAGTGGGGAAAACAAGATGAGTGGTGGTGGTGGGGAGATCGAAATGGTGACCAAGACATGAGAAAGGTTATCAATGTTTGTGAAGTAATGCACCTTCTATCTGGTGAGTATAATGTAAACCTTCTATTAATTAAAATAAAAATATATGAAAAAAAGAAAAAAAAGAAATGCAGATCAAAACATCTCTAATATTTCACCTCACTCCAGGTAGAATGTCCATGTTCAAGGAATCTAATAACAACAGACACTGGCAGGGATGTGGCTAGGAGGGATCTCTACAACATTGTTGGTGGGAGTGGCCACTTGTTCAACCATAATGGAAACCAGTAAGGAGGTTACTCAAAAAAACTAAACATAGATCTCCCCTTTGACCCAGCAATTCCTTTACTTGGCATTAACCCAAGTACATACTAAAGCCACTAGCACAATGATGTTCATTGCAGCACTATTTACCATAGCAAAGTTATGGAACCAACCCAGATGGCCCTCAGTTGATGAGTGGATCAACAAGATGTATTTATACACAATGGAATACTGTGCTGCTGTCAGAAAGAATGACATCACCCCATTTGTAAGGAAATGGAAAGATTTAGAATATACATACATATACTGGGGAACAGTGGCTCGTGCCTGTAATCCTAGCTACTCAGGAGGCTGAGATCTGAGGATCAAGGTTCAAAGCCAGCCTGGGCACAAAAGAACTTGAGAGTCTTATCTCTAATTAACTACTAGAAAATGGGAAGTGGGGCTGTGGCTCAAGGGGTAGGGCGGTAGCACAGGGACAATACCCAGGTGCAGGGATAGAGTGGTTGCCTTGAGGTGAAGAGCTCAGGGACAGCACCCAGGTCCAGAGTTCAAGCCCCATAAGCAGAAAAAAAAAACGAAAAAAAAAATTCATTGAGTTTATCTTATTGTGTGAATTATTCAATCCTTATTTTGTGATGGGAAGTTGATGGGAGTCTATCTGATTTTAGTGCTTTTTTGTAGTATTTTTGTATTCTTTGTTCATTTTTTTTTTACTTTGGATTTCAATAAACTTATACAACACTAGTTTCTCTTAAATGAAGGAATGAAGAGAAAGGACGAAGTTAATGGTACATAAAAGAGAAGTCCATGGATAAATGGAAGGATGGAGGCAAGAAGAAGGGAACAAGAAAAATGCATGAACTTTTTCTATTTTGTTACAATAAAATTTATTTTAAAAATCATATTAATTGAAGTAAGTCAGATTCAAAGAAACATAGGCTCAATGGTTTCCCTCATTTTTCATAATCATTAGAAACCTTGGGCTCTTCTAACAGAGATGTATAATATAGCAAAACCTAGATACATAAGGCCATATAATATGAAGCTAAATGCAAGGACCTCCAGGATATAGAAACAAAAGCTATAGAAGCAGTGATTTTTTTTGTCCTTAATGTACTATGACTATATTATCTCTCCTCCCTTTTGTTTTCCCTTGGTTTTCTCATATTGTTACAGTATTTTATCTTGTTATCTGTATATATGTTTATTTGGTTATTTGAAATAGGATAGGAAAGGGGGGAAGACAAGATGAGGAGCAAGGGTGGGGGGAGGGTAATGGTGACCAAGACATGAGAAAGGGTATCAATATATGTGAAATAATGCACCTTCTATCTGGTGAATATAATGTAACCTCTCTAATGATTGCAATAAAAATATATGAAAAATATAATTAAAATTTAAAAGTTGATCAAACCCCTTTTATTACATAAAAGCAGTTTTAATAGGGTCCAGTTGGTATACGCTACTCTGAAACCTGAATGTTTGAGGGCACCCTTCACCATAATGAAAATCACCTGCTTTTTCTTATAGTGTCTAATACATTGGAATCCAATGTTGCTATTGTAGCAATTAGCTAATGATAGTATGATATATCAATCATGTGATAAAGTTTTTCTCTTGTATTTTTCCAGTTAGGAATTTTTAGTAAACTGATACTTTTACTTTATATTTTTCACTTTTTGTATAGAAATTGAATTTTCCTTTCTTTTCTTTTGTTTTGTAGGAACAGTTAGATACAATTGACCCTGATGAATTTCTGGAGTTCAGTTGTCTGAACCTCTTTTTCTGTTGAATATTATTAACGTTAACACTGACAGGTAAACTGAAATTTGTGCTATACACTGTGAAAAAGCTGTCATTTTGAACACTGATCTGTCATTGACTGCACTTTGAGAACTTATTTTCTGGGAGCACATAATTTTATACTTCCACTGTACTTATTATCTAAAACTTTGCTCATTCTTGTTTATTACACAAGTTTCTTGGATAGAATCTCTTAAAAAAACATTGTTCTAAGTCTTCATAAATTCATTTCTTTGAATTCAGAGCCCATTAATTAGTCTGTTAAGATAGAATGTATTGTGCATAGGAAAATGATAAATTATCATGGAGATAAGTATATCACCATAGCAACTTGTCTCCTGTAAATGTATATGAAAAATACCATGGAGAGTGGTGATTGTGGTGGTGATGATGATGATGTTGTGTGGTGTGTGTGGTGTGTGTGTGTGTGTGTGTGTGTGTTTGTTGACTTCACAGGATACAAAATTATTTATTTTCTAATCGTAGAGAATTTTAACAATAGTTTGACGAGATTCAGTCACTGTGAATTCTCATGCTTTCTCTATGATATGTACATTTTATATATGTGAAAAATTAATTTTACTTTTGTTGGTCCAATCTTTATAATATGGTATTTCTCAATTCAAAAGTAACATTTACAAAGAATGCCACCCTAATTAATAACAAGACATGTCAAGGCATTCAGAATAGTGTAGATCATAAAAAGATGTTACAGAATAAGCAATGCAATCATTGAAATAGTGTCATGAAGACTGATATAGATAGGAAAAAATATTAAATATAACATTATAATGTAATATGATACTATATTTAATAAAATAATCTAATTAATATAGTAATCAAAAAGTAATGTAGTAATATATTAAAATGGCTCAATTTATTATAATTGACTTATATATTTTATTTAGTTATACAATATTAGAATTATATTATGTAATTAACCTTTTTATACCATGAATCTTGCAATAATCTTCTCTTTCCACCCTCATTTCACTGTAAGAATACTAACTATGCATATTTTATCATTGCTACTTGGTTGAAAATGTGTCTACCACTCTTTTGACTTTATATTTTATAATCTGTTCTAAGCAATAGGAGGAATTTAACAAAACTGTATGTATAAAGGGTATCATGGTTCATTGTCAACATTTTCCTAAACACAAAATTGATATTTCTCAAACTGAAACACTTTCTCTTTGCCTAAGTTCTGGAATGGAGGATTGGTGAAACAGAATTTATCTGAGTATCAAATCCTGTAATATATTCTGTAGTGTGTTTGCAATGTGTCAACACCATTCTTGGTATTGTTTCAAATCTGACAAAGTGCATTTACTTATTTAGATTCTTTCATCATTTCTTATCTTACATCCTTCCCTAATCCGTTGCATTTTTGGTACAGAAAAATCTACACCAGTACTGGCAAAAGTTGTCAACTAAATCTACATTTAGGAAATAAAACATTAAATTTGATTTGAATTAAAAAGCAACAACTCATTTTGAATAGAAACTACAACTAATATACTGTTAAAATTTGATAGCAAGATTCATTATATACATGAACTACCATGTTAAATATCAAAAAATCAATATACAAAATAAATTATAACAATTACAAAAGGGATAGGTTGGGTAAGAATGCTGAATGAGGTGATATTGCTCAAAATACACAGTATTCATAAGTTGTGTTTGTAAATGGAAACTTCTTTGATTACTAATTAAAGATTA
Source organism: Megascapheus bottae (assembly GCF_031878675.1). Taxonomy (NCBI): domain Eukaryota; kingdom Metazoa; phylum Chordata; class Mammalia; order Rodentia; family Geomyidae; genus Megascapheus; species Megascapheus bottae. The sequence goes on from NC_143515.1 coordinate 28,531,666, forward strand.
TAAAATATTTTAAAAATCATTGGATCACAAGTAATTACAGTGATAATATGATAACATGTCTCTGGGGAAACTTAGGTTCACTTTTTAAAAAGATGATAGATACTTCCTACTTTGGTTTTCTCTTCCCTGTCAGTTATTACTATTTTGGTGTAATAGTTTCCAAAGTTAGTTTCAGTCAAAGTAACTTTCTGCTGAATGGAATATTTGCTACTTGATCTATTATTATGTGCTTTCCACCAATATTAAATGACATTTTAAAATATCAATAAGATGCAGGCTTCAGGCAAGTTTAAATTTAACTTATACTTCAAGCCAGAAAAACATTTTAAACAAACGATGCTGCTATTGTTTTTATATTTCATTTACTTAACTGACAAATCAAAACATTCAAAACAGTGAATACTTAAAGATATGTCCAAGATTATAAAGAGTTAATTAAAATCTAATCCCTAGACATCTAATGTTCTCACAAACATGTCTCCAAAAAACATCGTAATGGCCAGGAGTAAGGCTTGCTGGTATAGTGTTCACCTAGCATGCATGAAGCTCTAGGTTCAATTCCTGTATACCATATACACAGAAAAAGAAAAAGCTGGACGTAGTTCTGTGGATCAAGTGGTAGAATGCTAGTCTTGAGAAAGCCCAAGGACAGTACCCAGGCCCTGAGTTCAAGCCCCAGGACAGGTTTGATAATAATAATAATAACAACCAAGTATTGTACATTTCTGCCTTGGTAGAGAATAACTCAAAGCATAAACTAGGTATATGCTTTTACACCAAGTGGCCAAGTCTTAGTAAATCATATCATCTGAACACTATCCATTGCAGTGACTCGATGAAGACAAAACAACATGTTGAAACTATGGGTCTCAGTTCCTTTTCTTCAAATTTTGTCTAAAAAGCTCGTCTGGCTCATTGCAGCCTGAGGATTCTTTGAGCCAATTCCATTTCTATGGAATTATAGGGTGGTGAATAAAATTTTGTTAAGATATGTAATACTAAATGTACTGAAATTTTCTCTCTCAGTAATGCAAAGAGTTGTATTTACGGAGGTAAGAAGACAAATTTGCATTCATAGGGTAAAGGTGAATTGATTTTAACTTCTTTAAGCATATTTGATTCAAATAGCAAAATTATACTTCTTATTAATTTGGAATTGAGGTTATTTGAGGGTAAATTTTAGCTTTGGTAATTGTATCTAGATACCTTAGTAATACAGAAATTCTACCAGTGATGTTCACTTAAAAAGCAATAAAATGCACAGTCGGAAGATGGCGTCAAAACAATAGGGACACAGCCTAGCTTTCTCCCACAAAAAGAGAGAATCAGGGAATCCCACGAGGCAACTACATTAAGAAATCCACAACAAATTCGAGAAGTAACGGAGACATATACAAACTGGAAAAGGAATTCAGATAAAGCTTGTATCAAACCTTCTCAAAGAATCCGAAATGCGAGGACCCCTCCCCCACCCCTCACCACTGGCTCCAAGCCACAGAAGCCATGCCAGAGGGCACTGGGCCGGGAAACCCTGAACTCCAGCAACACCAGCAAGCGGCGGAATCCAGATACAGAAACCAGCACAGACTGGGCATGGGCAGGACAGATGGGGGCAGAGACCAAAGGGGAAGCGAATGACCCAGCAACACCATGGAGCAGCTCACATCTGGGTTAGATGTGATCAGTAAGTAGTCCAGCAGGTTCCACAAACCCATCAGGAAAGCAGAGCTGTTGGCAGTCTACAGAACTTAACCCAGACCCTCCATCCCGCCCAAGAAAGACTGGCAAGTGCAAGGGTGCAAGAAATTAAGAATCCTGCCCCTTCCCCCAACAGCCCCATCCTCCAGGAAATTGACTGGACACTAACAGGCAGGCGGGCGCTAAGACCTAGCACCCCACCAAGGGAGGCAGAGGTGTCCCTGCTCCCACCAGCCCAACAGCCTCCTCTCCCAGGCCACTGAAACTGGAGACTGAGAGGCACTGAGACCCTGCCTTCCAACAGTGGATGGGGGTGCACGGGTGTCTGGGAGCCAGCATCTGACTAACCCAAACCTATACGAGGCACCCTCGTGCTGGAAGTTTCCAGAAAGACAGCACCAAGGGACCACAGACAGACTCTCTGCCAAAGTGACTGAAACACAGCAGTGAACTGAAGGGGCCGAGCTTGACCCCTGAGAGCCAGAAAGGGGCGGCTCTGCACTCAGAGCCCACTTCCTGCTCCTGGGAACAGGGCAGGAACCACTCAGAAAGGTTTAGCTGAGAGCTACCAGAAAATCCCAAACCCCAGGCCCTCAGCTGGGCCCTGCCCTGGGGAACAGGGCAGGAAAATAGCCATCTGCTTGGGCTAGCTGAGACTGAAGTGCACATCCCCATCTTATTGTCCACTGTGGGGCCACTGGTTAGGCTGAGAGCTAGCTGTGCAACAGCACACAGCTTCTGGGAGCAGGCCGAACACCTGTAAAAGCTGCAAACTCTGACCTAGTCAGTGGCAGAACCAGTCTCGCTGAGAACCACAGGTTCCCAGAACCACCAGTCCCAAATCAAGTAAAGACTGCCACCTACCGATCACAGAGCGAACCTACAACAACAGTCCTTGATGCCTCAGAAAGCGCAAAGACTATTTAGGACATATATAAATAATGAAAGTCCCACACAAAGCCCAAAAGAAAACAAGAGTGAAGGGACAAGAGAGATTTCACCATCCCAAGAAATGACTCCTGAAGAGACACAAAATATGACTTTATTTAAGGAGATGATTGTGGACATGACTAAAGAAATTAAAGCAGAATTGCAAAAACAATTCCAGGAACATAAGCAGGAAATTACGAAAGAGCTCCTCGAATTCAAAAGAGAAATGGAAACAAAGATTAATACCCTTTCAACAGACATGGGCAGCTCAGTGTCAACGATTCAGGCAAAAATGGATGCATTAAGCAACAGGTTAACTGAGATGGAGAATAAGACATCAGGAAAAGAAGATAGAACACAAGAGCTGAAACAGAGAATCATCAGTCTGGAAAAAGCAGTCAGAATTCACCAAAGAGAACTCCAGGACCTGGCAGACGCAGCTAAGAAATCTAAACTTAGTATAATAGGGATTGATGAGGGGGCTGAGTTCCAAGACAAAGGAATGCAACCCTTACTCACCAAAATCATACCAGAGAACTAACCCAACCAAAAAAGGGAAAATACTCACATTATTAAAGGTTTCCGGACCCCAAACAGGCAAGATCCTAGAAGAAACTCGTCTAGACACATCATAGTAAAGACACTAGACTCGAATACCAAGGAATTGATCCTCAGTGCTGCAAAAACAAAGACAGAGCTATACTACAATGGGAAATAAATTAGATTAACAGCAGACATCTACACACAAACCCTAAATTCAAGAAAAGCTTTGAAAAACATTATTCATGTCCTGAAGACCAACAGCTGCCAAGCCAGACTGATATATCCAGCAAAACTAGCATTTACATTTGAGGGAGAAACAAGAATATTTCACTCCAAAGAGAAGCTTTATGAACATGTGCACACTGAAAAAAATAATTAATTAATTAAAAAATATTAATTAATTGAGAACAAATTGCAGAACATCAAGAACACCCATCAAGAAGCAATTACCTATAATGCACTATACACAAAAGGGGAAAAAAGAAAGAAAGAAACTTAGAAGTAAAAATAAATAATGACAATTGACATTGACCACTTTTCCATAATTTCCCTAAATGTGAATATGCTGAACGATCCAATCAAAAGACACAGAGCAGCAGACTGGATTAAGAAACACCACCCATCTATATGTTGCCTCCAAGAGACCCACCTCATTGCCAAAGAGAGAAACAAATTCCAAGTGAATAGATGGAAACGAATTTTCCACTCCAATTCATCGTGCAAAAAAGCAGGAGTAGCAATCTTAATCTCCGACAAAATTAATTGCTCAGTAAAATCAGTACATAAAGATATAGACAGCCACTACATATTAGTAAAGGGTACAATCCATACCCACAATATTATAGTTATAAACATTTACTCCCCCAACAAAGGAGCACCCAAATTCCTCAAACAAACTCTCCTAGAATTACAGAACAAGATAGACTCAAACACAATCATAGTGGGAGACCTCAATGCACCACTCTCAACAAATGACAGGTCAACTAAACAAAAGTTAAGCAAAGACACCATCGACTTAAATGATGCCATAAGCAAGCTGTGCTTAACAGATATACACAGAGTCTTCCACCCAACAGCAAAACTTTTTACATTTTCTCAGCAGCATGTGGAATACACTCCAAAATAGATCATATAATAGTTCATACAAAAAACTTAAGCAGATACAAGAGGACTGATACAATCCTATGCATTCTATCTGACCACAGTGGAGTCAGACTAGTTCTGAACAATGCAGTAAAAGTCAAACTTCATTCATACACTTGGAAGGTGAGCAACACACTTCTGAATAACTCCTGGGTTACAGACAATCAAGAGACATCACAAAGGAACTTATGGGACACAGCAAAGGCAGTTCTAAGGGGCAAATTTATTGCATCAGGAGCAAATATTAAAAAGACAGAAGAAGAGCATGTAAACAACCTAAAAGAAAATGAAACACCTAAAGGAGCAAGAAAAAGTCAATTCTAAAACAACTATAAGGGCAGAAATAACAAAAATAAAATTAGAAATATCAGAGATTGAAATAAAATCTACTATACACAAAATTAATAAATCAAAAAGTTAGTTCTTTGAAAGAGTCAACAAAATAGACAGACTCTTGGCAAGATTAATCAAAAGAAGAAGAGGGGAGACTCAAATAAACAAGATTAGAGACCCCACGGAAACAATCAAAACTTATATCCAAGAAAATCAGTCCATAATGAATAAGTACTACCAGGGCCTATATTCAAAGAAACAAGAAAATCTAGTAGAATGGATGATTTCTTAAATAAATATTGGCTACACAAATTGAACAATGAAGAGGTAAACAAATTGAACAAACCAATCTCTTACAATGAAATTGTGGAAACAATCAGGGAAATGTCAACCAAGAAGAGTCCAGGTCCAGATGGTTTCACTGGGGAATTCTACAAGACTTTTAAATATGAAGTAACACCTATAGTCTTGAAACTCTTCCAAGAAATAGAAGCAGAAGGAGCAATTCCAAACTCATTTTATGAAGCTAATATGACTCACATCCCCAAACCAGGGAAAGACCCAACAAAAAAAGAAAACTACAGACCTATCTCTCTAATGAACACCGACGCAAAACTCCTCAATAAAATATCACTCAACAAAATCCAGAAACAAATTTTAAAAATTATACCCTATGATCAAATAGGCTTCATCCCACAGATGCAAGGCTGATTTAACATTCACAAATCAATCAATGTAATACATCACATCAATAGAGTTAAGGATAAGAATCATATGATAATTTCTCTGGATGCAGAGACAAAATACAACATCCATTCATGTTGAAAGCACTAGAAAATACAGGAATAAGTGGTACATTCCTTAAAATAATTAAAGCTATATATGAAAAACCTACAGCCAGTATTATACTAAACGGTGAAAGACTGGAACCATTTACCTTAAAATCAGGAACTAGACAGGGATGCTCACTTCTCTTCACTATAGTGCTGGAACCCTTAGCCAGAGCAATAAGGAAAGAAAAGGACATCAAAGCCATCCACATAGGGAAAGAAGTAATTAAATTATCCCTATTCGCAAATGACATGATTCCTCCACCTGAGTGATCAAACAAGATCCACTCCCAAAATCCTAGAATTAATAAACTACTTTAGCAAAGTGGCAAGATACAAAATTAACCTTCAAAAGTCAGTAGTCTTCTTGAACACCAATAATACACAAACAGAAGGCCAAATCAAGAAAATGATCCCATTCATAATAGCCAAAAAAGAATAAAATATTTAGGAATTAATTTAACCAAAGATGTAAAGGAATTATTTAATGAAAACTATAAAAGCCTAATGAAAGAAATTAAAGAGGACACAAGGAAATGGAAAGAAATCTCATGCTCATGGGTAGGAAAAACCAACAATGTGAAGATGGCTATACTGTCAAATTGACATATAAATTCAATGCAATCCCCATCAAAATCCCGGACGTTCTTTACTGAAATAGAAGATACAATCCAAAGGTTCATATGCAACAATAAAAGACCTAGAATAGCCAAAATAATTCTAGGCAAAAAGAGTAATGCTGGTGGTATTACAATACCAGACTTCAAACTCTACTATAGAGCCATAATCACAAACCACATGGTATTGGCACAAAAACAGACCAGAAGATCAGTGGAACAGAATAGAAGACCCAGAAATAAAAACACATACCTATAGTCAACTTGTATTTGGCAAAGGAGCCAAAGATATAGAGTGGAACAAACACAGTCTATTCAATTATTGGTGCTGGCAAAATTGGGCAGCCACATGCAAAAAACTAAAAATTGACCCTAGCTTTTCGCCATGCATAAACATTAACTCAAAATGAACCAAAGACGTCAATGTCAGACCAGAAACATAAAAAATATTTACCAATAATATATCTGACAAATGCTTAATACCCAGTATCTACAGGGAACACAAGAAACTAATCCCCACCAAACCTAACAAACCATTCATTAAATGGGCAAGAAGACTAAAGAGAGACTTATCAGAAGAAGAGATTAAAATGGCAGAAAAGCATATGAGAAATTATTGATCATTCATGGTCATAAAAGAAATGCAAATAAAAACAACCCTAAGATACCACCTTACCCCAACAAGAATGCCAAGATTTTGAACTCAGACAATAACAGTTGCTAGCAGGGTTGTGGAGAAAAAGGAACCCTACTACACTTCTGGTGGGATTGTAAACAAGTTCAGACACTCTGGTAAGCAGTGAAAATAGACCATTCCTACGATCTGGCTCTACCACTACTGGGCATCTATCCTGAACAGCATGACCCAGGGTATTATAAAGACACCTGCTCAGCTACATTCATCCCTGCACTATTCACAATAGACAGGCGATAGAGACAATCCAGATGCTCTACTGCAGATTAATGAATAAAAAATGTGATATATATATACACACACACACACACACACACACACACACACACACACACACACACACACAATGGAATTCTACATACCCAACAGACAAAAAAAAGTAGTGACATTTGCAGGGAAGTGCATGAATCTAAAGTGAATCATGTTGAGTGAGACAAGTCAAGACCAAAGGAACAAAAGTCACATGGTATCCTTAATATGATACAAACAGTATATAAGCCAGAACTCAATATTTGCACACCCAATTCTATGGACATGGTATTGGAAATATAAACACAACTACATAGACATAAAAATTTATGACTCTATAGACATAATGTTTTATTACATAGATTAATATGTATCAATGACATATAAACCCTCAGTCTAATTTCAATCATGTTCTAAAAATCTAAGCACCAGTGACAATATAGACAGATTCCCTTCTTGAATACTTGTTTGTTAAATATGTCATTTGAAATATGACATAAAAATCAATGTTAATAAATTATTTAATAAAAAAGCAAAAGAAAAATGCAACAAAACCCATTGTCTATAGAATTTCTGAGCAAGATCAAAGTGAGCAATTAAACCGATTAATAACCCAATTAATTCATTTTATCATGATCTTGTGAAAGTGACAAATATTGAAATAAGAACAGTAGAAAACATGCAAAATGAATTAACCTACTCAATTTCAGCAGCCCTAATAGCCCTAGTCTGAAACCTTCATATATTTCCATTCTTCTATAACAGTTTTAAAAATTAATAGTGACCAGTCAGAAATAGGAAGTTTCTGACTTTGGCAAACATGAAGTACTTGAACATGTTATTATGTTTAGGGGAAACTTTAAAATAGGACAGAAAAATAAAAGACAGCTACTTACTCTATAATCAGGTTTGTCTAATTTTGAAATAAAAAGAAAGCATTAGAATTGTTAGAAATGAGTATTTTTAAATCACTGTCACATACACAATTAAAAATGCTAAATAGCTATTAAATATTTTAATCACATTATCTCCTAGAAATAATTATGAATGTGATCAACAGTACTTACAGAAGACTTCTGTAAAATTTCCACACAAAATATATGTTTACAAATATCAGCTACAGCAACCAAATCAGCATTAAAATGAAAATATTACTCATTACTCATGTACACTTAAGATTTATATTCATAAATGGCTGGAAGTCTTCTTTTTTTAAGATTTTAAAGATTATAGATTTTTAACAGTAATGAGTAATATTTTCATTTTAATGCTGATTTGGTTGTTGTAGCTGATATTTGTAAACATATATTTTGTTTGAAAATTTTACAGAAGTCTTCCCTAAGTACTTTTGATCACATTCATAATTATTTCTAGGAGATAATGTGATTAAAATATTTAATAGCTATTTAGCATTTTTAATTGTGTATGTGACAGTGATTTAAAATATTCATTTCTAACAATTCTAATGCTGTCTTTTTATTTCAAAATTAGACAAACCTGATTATAGAGTAAGTGCCTGTCTTTTATTTTTCTGTCCTAATTTAAAGTGTACATATATCTAAAACTTTGTGATTTTTGTTCAAGATTTTCCTTTCTATATTATCCCAAAGAAAGCTTCTGCAGTTCTTTTTGTTATATAGTTTTAGTACATAATGCTTCTTCCATATGAAACTATCTAAAGCAAAAACAGAACAAGAGAAATTGAAAAACTTTTTTATACTTTTACAGTTGTTAAATAATTATGATTTATGTGCCCAAAGTTTGGCCTAGTGATAGAGTGCTTGCCTAGCATGCACAAAGACCCGAGTTCAATTCCTTGGTACTACAACATAGAAAAAAAAATGCTGCAAGTGGTGCTGTGGCTCAAATGGTACAGCTCCAGCCTTGAGAAAAGTCCAAGGACAGTGCTTAAGCCTTATATTCAAGCCCCACAACTGGCAAAAATATTAAAAAATAAAGTATCATTTGTGGAAAATATCTCATATCCACATAGGTTAATATTCAAACTTGAAATCACTTATGTGAATGATTCTATTTTCATGAAATCTCAGTTTAAAGACTAATTGTGCCTATAATATAGCCTCTCAGTATTAATGTTTGAAAGCACAAAATGTGCAAATTCTATTGAATTCTCATGGAACCCTGGAACATTGGTTTTTATGATTTCTTTGAATAGAAAATCTGTGGACGTTTAAGTTCTTTGTGTATAACTTCTTAGTATTTGCCATGTACCATAAGTAAATGCCGTATACTCGATTTCTCATGCACTACAATATTTGCAACACAAATACAATGTAAAGGGATATAAAGTTACATGGAATCGTTAAGGAATGATGACACAAAGAAACTATGGTCAGAAAATAAACGGTTAAAAACATTTCTGGTCTCTGATTTGCTGAATATGCAAATATGGAGAGCTAACTATAACTCCATGTGTAACTTTTGTCTTGGTAGCCTTCATCCTTCATCCATTTATTTTTTTTTTCAGTGGTGATCATATTTAACGCATGATGTAAAAAAAAAATCATCTCCTAACGGATCTAGTGATTCGTAATAGCTGATAGTGGAAAATGCACTGAAAATGATTGTAGATTATTCTGAATCTTCTTTTCAGTGAGTGATCCTGAAGTGACAGTAAATTTCGGAGACTTATAAAGATTTGTGAGACTGTTTCAAAACAGGTACCACAGAAAAGAAAGTATTGTAGTTTAAAATCAGTGGGAATGGGGGCCGGGAGTTTGGCCTAGTGGTTAGAGTGCTTGCCTAGCATGCATGAAGACCCGGGTTCGATTCCTCGGTACCACATACATAGAAAAAAAAAAGCCGGAAATGGTGCTGAGGCTCAAGTGGTAGAACTCTAGCCCTGAGAAAGTCCAAGGACAGTGCTCAGGCCCTGAGCTCAAGCCCAGGACTGGAAAAAAAAAATCAGTGGGAATGGCAACTTGATATGATATGAATGAATCCCCTTCGTTATAATTAACAAATATATTGGTACTTCTCTGACTTTTATTAGATCAGTTCTCCAACATACCGTTTCTATGATGTTTTAGTAAATTTGAAAAATGAGAGAATAATATAAATGCATTTAAGCTTCTGAACCCTACTTCATCACAAATACTGGTTCAGTTTTTACAAATAATACATGCCTATAGCAATACACTACTAGGAGAAATATGCATGTCTAAAAGGATGCTAATCCAAAAATGTAGTACTTTTTTGTATAGCACATGTAATGCAGATTGAAGTGAGGATACACAGTAAGGAGTATTACATCATCTGCTTCAGTATGGAGGTCTGCCTGATACATTTGTGATTAATGCTGTATTATCAAAGTAGCACTTATGTGCTCAGATGAAATAGGCAAAAGACAGTGGGAGAATAAAACAAAATAATCACAAGTTAAAAAACTGAGTAAGTCTTTCTGATGGCAGCATAGAATTTCATTGTGTATAAGTACCACATCTTCTGTAATTTCTGGGTCATTTCTAAGGAAATGGAAAGACTTGGAAAAAAATCATACTAAGTGAAGTAAGGCAGGCCCAAAAGAATATAGGCTCAATGGTTTCCCCCATTTGTAATAATTAGCACATATTTAAGACTCTCCTAGCAGAGGAGTACAATAGCTGAAAACGTATGTATATAAGGCATATAGGATGAGACTAAATGAAAGGAACTCTAGAGCTTTGTCTTGTGTGATTGCTGTTCTTAAAGTACTATGTTTCTCTTTTTTTTTGCCCTTACGGAAACTCATATTGTTATGGTATATGGCTTTGTTACCTGGTATATTGTTTATATGTTTATTTGTTTATTTGAAATAGGGAAGGGATGGGGGAAACAAGATGATTGGGGGGGCATGGGAGAAGGGAGATGGGGAAAAATATGAGAAGGGATATCAATATGTGAGAAGTAATACACCTACTACCTGACGGATGTAGTTGTAACCCCTCTATACATTATCCTCATAATATTTTTAATGAGTAATTATCTGTAGCTATAGGAGGTACAGAGGTGAGGAGCCAGCAAGGCAATCCTACATACCACAAGAACAACATCAGAAGTTTTCCAGAGGGCAATGTGAATCAACTATGAAAAACATACTGAAGAGCATAAATAAATGCATGTGTCAAGTCTAAGTAGAAAGTACACTTAAAAACTAGCTATATTTCAAAGCTTGTGTTAATAAAATGCTGAAAAGATACATTATTTTCTCACAGAAATTTATTTCATGTTTAATGAAAGAGGTCTTTGGCTTGGCTTTGAATTATATATTCCTTTAAACACAACTATAAGTACAACTATAATGAAAATAAGCTTGAGAGAATATTAAAAAACATTTAACACTCATGGTCTGATCTACTGAAACACTTTTCTACTTTAAATAATTATTTATAATCACATATTCTATTAGAAAAATGTCATAATTTCCACATTTTACTGAAAAATTTTGATACTCTGTTGTCTGTGAGACTTTCTTCAAATTGTCACATAACATATAGAGAAAATGGTTCAAAAATATAGAATTGATTTCTGGATTAATAGTTAGATGGATGAATGGATGGAGGATAGATGGGATGAGTAGATATAATAAATGGAAGAACTGATGGATAAGTTATGTGGATGAGTAGATATAGATGAATGGATTACTAGATAAATGGAAGCATGTATGGATGTATGCATGTTTGGACAGATGTATAGATTACCTGCATTGAATAGATCTGGTCTGACTCTATGGAATCATTAAAACTGCTCTTCTACTAGCTTCCCTGACTTTAAATCTCTGCTTATTGATTCCATTTAATATTTATGTTTTAGGATTAAAGTAAGTACATGCTCTTAGAATACATGAATTTCAACTACCATCAGACTGTATATTATCACAAAGAGTATTTGGAATTACCCCTGTTTACCCTACTGTTATATTCAGAAGTCTGTATTATAATGATTTATAAATTCTCATGAGGAATAATTCAGTAAATTGCTGCTACTGATAATGAAAATGACAGAGACAAAGAAGAAAGGCTTTACAAATCATGAAATATTGAAAATGAATGTAATTGTAAATTACTTTGGGTGCAGATTCTTCAATCAAGTATAAAAATACATACTTTTTTGGTCTGTAATAAACTATTTCTGGTGCCTAATAATATTTATTATTGCTCAATATTCTTTTAGAGTTTTGTTTAGATATGAGACAAAAATACAGTGAAATATACTTCTCATAAAAGATAATTTTACATTGTATGTAGTAGAAAAAGGTGATTTGAAGCAAATTTAATCACGTTTGTCTCTGAACTTAGGGTTAAGAATCAGTACTCAAATTTGAAGCCAGCCCAGAGAGGAAAATATGTGAGACTTCTATCTCCAATTAATCACCCACATAGCTAGAAGTAGAGCTGTGGCCCCATTGACAGAATGCTTACTTTGAGCAAAAATGCTGAAGGACACCACCTAGTCCCTGAGTTAAAGGCACACGACTGGCACCATAAAATAACATTTAATTAATAGTCTGATGGACGATCGTAATTTCCCATGGACACGACAATCTTAGACTTGCCCTTTTAGATCACATAGAAAAATACAAATTGTATCCAGGCTAGCTGTAGCAAAGACTTGTTCCAAAGGATTTTGGAATTGACTATTTTTAATGAAATAATTTTAGCCAAAAAGTTAACATTTTCCTAAGAAATATATTCATGTTACCTAACTGGGGAATTTCAAAAGATGAAAGAAAAAATTTTGGTTGAGAAAACTGTCTACACATTTCGACTGTCTTTCAACTGACCTGTCACAAGAATTCAGCCTCTCTCAAATTATTTTATCTTACCTATGCAAATCACGACAGATCCAACTGAAATGTTGATTTTTTAAATGAATGATGGAGTCGTATATTAGTAAGCACTTCCTTCAGCTTATCACCTTAGCCTTGGGAACTTTCTAATCTTTAGATGACTTGTAACTGAAAATTGAAATTTCAAAGAGGCAATTAAGTTTGTTAACAAAGGTTTCCCTTTAGGGAACAGAAGTTTGGACTAGTGGTTGTGTGCTTTCCTAGCATGCACAAAAACATAGTTCTCAGAATCACATACATAGAGAAAGCCAGAAATGGTACTGTGGCTCAAGTGAACGCTAGTCTTGAGAAAGCCCAAGGACAGTGTTCAGGCCCTGAGTTCAAGCCCCAGGACTGGCAAAAAAAAAAGTTTCCCTTTAAAAAAAATTGAGTAAAATCACGACTAAAGACACTAATGGGTTATTATCTTCTGTTTTCTTCTGTTATGAGAGTTTAATAGATTCTATTCCTTTGATAGTATCATTTGACCGGAAAATAACCAATTATTTTTGGAGATACTTTTCTGCTATTCAAAAAGTAATGCTGCTTAGAATGCCCTATAAATTTAGGGAAAGGACAAGCTTCTTTAAATTTGAAATGATTCTCAAAATTGACTTATTTTCTACTTTCCTGCTTTTATTATTACTTTTATTCCCATATGCTCAAGAATTCTTTATAGTATGTCCATTTTGTATGTTTTAAGAAATCAAGTAAAAGTATAAATTCTGGGACAAGACATTTGACCCTGGGATATCTAAATTTCACTTTCAAATAACTCCATTAACATAAAAGAGAATATCTCAGCACTGGAAACTAGAGGAATCCTTCAAACTATAGGGATGTTTCATACTAGAAAAAGATCAAGGTAGATGGAAGAAAATGGAGCACAAATGTAATATACCTCTTTTGGTACTAAAGGAAGCTTACTGCAACTTCTCTCAGAATCCCTGCTCTCTGTTTGCATTTGATGGGACAGGAACCAGAGGTGAGGCCCAGCAGAGCACTGTGTGTATGGACGAAAAAACAGACCTTCCTGTACTCAGGGCTCTCCACTGACAATGTCTAAGTAGTTACCCTCATGATCTCACAACTTGTTCTGAATGTATTACCTGGCTCCATGTTCTGTCCATTCCCTACAACATCATGGCCTCTTTTGTACCCTCAAAGTCTATGCTTTCCATACATCAAATTTCTCTACAGCACTCTCAAGAGCTATGATAGCAGAAGGGAAAATAGCCTATGAACAAATAACACAAAATTTAATTGGAAACCATTGGCTTCAAGTTTGTCAATAATTCTTTGCCACAGGCATTATTTTTCAATAATTGTGTCATTCTTAGTTCCCAGGTAACTTTTATCTTATCCACCCTACCTTTCTACTGTTACCCCAGGATCTATTCCAATTTCAATTCCTTTTCTTTCTGTTGAGCATAATTTGTAATTTTATTTTTTGCTCTTCAATCTTATCAGAATCTGGCTGTTAAATGAGGAGTGTTACCAATTTGTGCTGAGGGATAGCAGAGAGCTATTTTCTAAATAAGATTGCATATTTTCAATTTGAATAATGCTGACAAAACCCATAAATTCAAAGCAATAAGTCTTTTGATGAGAGAACATTTCCTCATGTTTTATATCTATATTTATATGCCATGGAAGAACACTTACATATATATGAATGCAATAGCAGCTGTAAAGAGTGAATATTATATTGTAAAAGATACCTATAGACTTGAAATTCTCCACTTCTGTAATAATAAAAAAGTTACTTCAGAATAAAAAAGGATTTTAGAAGACTGAAAGTTGAAGATGATACATTCTTTCTTATTTTTTTTTCCAACAAAGCCACTCAGATACATCTTGTCTGATTCAGATGTGTAAACATTAACTCAAATTATATTAATTTGTAACATTATTAACCTGACTTATCCTGAAAATTAACTCATACTATTAGATTAAAATGTGTAAAACACAGCAGTCTTTACATTATTTCTATTTTCACTCATCCAGATTTAATTTACTGGTGATGAAGATTACATGTGATTAAAATAGAATAAATAAGGGACTTGTATCCCCAAGAATAAATAATTTTTCAACTGACAGGAATCAAACATGGAGGCAATTTTTATTTTTACATCTTGAGACCGCCTCGCCTGTTTCCTTCAGATGAGGCCACAGCATTTGAGGTTGCTCCCAGATTTGTAGAGTGTCAGACTCATGATAATTTCACACCCTTGTAGTTTCATATCAAAAACAAGGATGAAGCCGGCTCACGCCTGTAATCCTAGCTACTCAGGAGGCTGAGATCTGGGGATCAAGGTTCAGAGCCAGCCCTGGCACAAAAGGACCTGAGACTCTTATCTCCATTTACCCTCTAGAAAACACAAGTGGGGTTTGCCTCAAGGGTAGGGTGGTAGCCTTGAGCTGAAGAGCTCAGGGACAATGCCCAGACACAGGGGTAGGATGGTAGCCTTGAGCTTAAGAGCTCAGGGACAAGTCCCAGGCCTAGTTCAAGCCCCATGACCCACCAAAACAAAACAAAACAAACAAACAAACAGAAACAACATGGAAAATTATTTTCAGCATGTTGAATAATAGAGTGTACTTGCTTCAGTCTTACTCTGGTTGTAATTAGATTTTTCTAACTCTGACAGAAGATGAGCTGTGGGTAAGAGGTGAAGGAGAGTGGAAAGCTTTGCATTTCAGCTTTAAAGATACATTGCAATGCATAAAAACATTCAACAATTAAAGCACATATTCTAAGTATTTGTACCTTTTAAATTTAAATGTTATTGTAAAGGTGATATGCACAGGAGTTACTTGCAAAAGTAATGTATACACATTTCATTTTGAAAGTGTTACTCCCTCTTTCATTTTCTCCCATTTGCACGCCCTCTCTCCCCCATGTTGTGAAATTCATTTCCAACCTACTGTCTAGTGAGTATTCCTGTTGTATTGATTTATCCTTTGTCCCACCATCTCTGTGATTCTCCTTCCTTCCCCAAATCAAACCAACTATATACAAGACAAAGGGAACAGAAATCAGAAACAATGGCAATAGAGAATAAATCAAAGGAGAAAAAAGAGAAATAATTACATAGGATACAATTTAAAAACCCCTCTTGTCTCTATTTCTTGAAGTTCATTTCAATAAGCATCATTTTATATGGCTATATGCCCACAACAATTTGGCCATTGTGGTCCTCTCCTAAGAATATACTCTTTTGTTCTCAATGTGAATGCTTAGATTGCTATTTAATTAATAATGTCCAAATGTAATTATTTGTGTTTCACTAACCATTAGATGAACTTGTACATTTATAGACAGATTCTAGTTGTTACAAATGAGGGAAACCAGGCAACCTATGTTTCTTTGGATCTGGCTTACTTCCTTAAAATACTTTTTTCCAAGTGTTTTATATATTTAAAACATTCTTCCCAACTTACTAGAGAAAGAATCCTATGGTTCAGTGAGAAAAGAGAAATAAAAGAAAGATAAAATAATAAAACTATTTCCAAAGAAAGAACAGATAGAATAGCTATCAGGTAAGGTTGGGAGGAAATACTTTAAAATTTTAGGGTTCTGATTTGTCTTGATTACATGGTCAGAAAGCTTCAAATTGCCTCATTTACTTAAACCACCTTTGGATGTTGCCTCTACAAGCCACATGTGCGTATAAAAATTCTATAAATACTGAACACTTGAGGTGGTAAAATATCAGTCTCAAAATTGATCTGTATCTACCTTGATTGCAAAGGAGAGTAAGTTCAACTGAAAAGGAGTATGTGCAGGGCTAATGGTATGTACTCTCTCTCTCCCTCTCTTCCTCCCTCCCTCCCTCTCCCTCCCTCCCTCTCCCTCTCTCCTTCCCTCCCTTCCTCTCCCTCTCTCTCCCTCTCTCTCCCTCTCTCTCCCTCTCTCTCCCTCTCTCTCCCTCTCCCTCTCTCTCTCTCTCTCTCTCTCTCTCTCTCTCTCTCTCTCTCCTTATCTTTCTATCTCTTTATCACACTGTCTACTATTTATCAACCAATCCTCTTTCTTTGGTCATACTCAGGTGGGAAGAATGTTCCTCACATATGCTAGGAAGAAAATGTGTCTTAAACCCTGACCCAGATCATTTTTGTGCATTAGTAATTTTTTTAAGTAGAATCCCATAAATATGTCTGGGTACAGCTTGGAAGCAAGCTTGCCACTCCCAATGAGGAAGTTTATAGGTGTACACTTCCTTGTCCAGTGCATAAATATATTCTAAATCCCTGTGGTGTTTTTGTTATATTTTTTGAAATTTTAAACTATTTTAAATTATTTGAATATTTTAAATATATTTTGATGACTTGGCTTTAAAAAGAAAGAGTAATTGGTTAATGAAAAACCAGAAGTTTTGCCTCCATAAAAATAAAAAGTTAAAAATTATTTTCATTAAAAAGGAATAAAATAAAACAGCAATGTACTGTAGAAACATAAATGGTTAATGATCAAAAATGTATTTTATTTTCAGTCAAGCCAATTTGTAAGGGATTCTTCAATGTTTCATAAAGATTGGGAGAATATCAATATATATATATATTTTGCATAACATATTTTGAGGAGCAGTGATTAATTTTTTTATTATAATTAATAAAAGGGTTACATGATATTTGCCAGATAGAAGGTGCATTAATTCACATACATTGATACCCTTTCACATGTCTTGGTACCCATTACCCTCCACCCCACCCCCTCACCCATCTTGGTTTTCCCCCCTTCCCTATCAAATTTTGAATAACCAAATACAAATAAATTCAATATATCAGATAACAAAGTGAGATACTATAACAATATGAGATATCCAAGGGACAGCAAAGGAGATGAGATATAACATAGTACATTAAGGACAACAATCATTCATTATATGGCTTTTGTTTCAATATCCTGGAGGTCCTTTCCATTAGCTTCATACTATATGGCCTTATGTATCAAGATTTTCTCTATTACAGATCTCTGCTAGTAGAGCCCATGGTTTTTACTGATTATGACAAATGAGGGAAACCATTGAGCCTAAGTTCCTTTGAGTCTGGCTTACTTCACTTAATATGATTTTTCTAAGTCTTTCCATTTCTTAACAAATGGGGCAGTCATTCTTTCTGACAGCAGCATAGAATTCCATTGTGTACAAATACCACAACTTGTTGATCCACTCATCAACTGAGGGACATCTAGGTTGGTTCCATATCTTTGCTATGGTAAATAGTGCTGCAATGAACATTGTTGTGCTAGTGGATTTAGTATGCCCTTGTTTCTAGATGGTTGGGTAAATGCCAAGTAGTGGAATTGCTGGGTCATAGGGGAGTTCTATGTTTAGCCTTTTGAGGCACTGCCACACTGCTTTCCATAGTGGTTGAAAGAATTTGCACTCCCACCAACAGTGTAGTAGTGATCCCTCCTGGCCACATCCCCTCCAGCATCTGTTATTATTCATTTTCCTGATCCTGGCCATTCTAACTGCAGTGAGGTGGAATCTTAGAGTTATTTTGATTTGCATTTCTTTTATGAGCAGAGATGTTGAGCATTTCTTCATGTGTCTGTAGGCCATTTTTGTTTCTTGTTCAGAGAAGACTCTCTTTAAGTCTTTGGCCCATTTTTAATGGGATGGTTGTTACTTTGGAGATTAGTTTTGGAGTGATTCAATTTTTTGAGTTGTTAATATATTTTAGATATGAGGCCTTTGTCCGTTGTTTGGTTGGTGAAAATCTTCTCCCACTCTGTAGGCTTCCTAAGTAATTTACTAGCTTTGTCCTTTGCCATACAGAAGCTCCGCAGTTTAATGCAGTCCCATTTATCCAGCCTTTCTCTGATTTGTTGTGATTCTTGGTCCTTATTAAGAAAGTTTCGACCTGTGCGAAGGAGGCCTAGTGTATCTCCTATTCCTTCTTGTAAAGTTTTCAGTGTGTCAGCTTTTACCTCCAGGTCTTTGATCCATTTGGAGTTAATTCTAGTGCAGGGTGACAAAGAAGGATCCAACTTTAGTTTTCTGCAGGTGCTCAACCAGTTCTGCCAGCACCATTTGTTGAAGAGGCTATCTTTCTTCCATTCTACTTTTTTGGCTCCCTTGTCAAAGATTAGGTGGCCATAGGTCTGTGGTTTAATATCTGGGTCCTCAGTTCTATTCCATTGGTCTTCAGGCCTGTTCTTGTGCCAGTACCAAGCTGTTTTGAGAATCATAGCTCTGTAATAGAGTCTAAAGTTTGGAATTGAAATTCCTGCTGCGCTGTTCTTTCTGCTAAGAAGTGTTTTTGCTATATGGGGTCTTTTATTATTCCATATGAAATTTTGAATTGCCTCTTCTATTTCTTTAAAGAATGCTATTGGGATATTGATGGATATTGCGTTGAATTTGTAGATAGCCCTTGGCAAGATTGTCATTTACACAATGTTGATTCTTCCAATCCTGGAGCATGGGAGGTTTTTCCATTTCCTTAGTTCTGCTTTAATTTCCTTTTTCAAGGTTTTAAAGTTTTCATCAAAAAGGTCCTTTACATTCTTAGTTAAGCTAATTCCTAGGTACTTTATTTTCTTTGAGGCTATTGTGAAAGGAGTTGCTTTCCTGATTATTGCCTCGTTCCTCTCACTGTTGGCGTAAAGGAAGGCAGTTGATTTTTGAGGGTTAATTTTATAGCCTGCTACTCTTCCAAAGCTTTGAATCAGCTCAAGGAGCTTGGGAGTAGAGTCTATAGGATTCTTTAAATACAGAATCATGTCTTCTGCAAAGAGGGATAGTTTTATTTCCTCTTTCCCTACTTGGATCCCCTTTATGCTTGCTTCTTGCCTTATTGCACTGGCTAGGAATGCTAGTACTATGTTAAAGAGTAGTAGTGAGAGTGCGCATCCTTTTCTCATTCCTGATTTTAGAGGGAATGGCTTTAGATTTTCACCATTAAGTGTAATACTAGCAGTGGGTTTCTCATACACAGCGTTTATTATATTGAGGAATGTTTCATGGATTCCTAGTTTCTCCAGAGCTTTTAACATAAAGGGGTGTTGGATCTTGTCAAATGCCTTTTCCGCGTCTATTGAGACAATCATGTAATTTTTGTCCTTGCTCCTGTTGATGTGTTGAATTTTATTAATTGATTTGTGTATGTTGAACCAGCTTTGCCTCCCTGTGATGTATCCAGTTTGATCATAGTGTATAATTTTTTTGATGAGTTGTTGTAGACGGTTGGCCAGTATTTTGTTGAGAAGTTTTGCATCAATGTTCATCAAAGAAATAGGTCTATAGTTCTCTTTCTTTGATGAATCTCTGTCTGGTTTGGGGATGAGGGTTATACTGGCTTCATAGAATGAGTTTGGTAAAGAACCTTCATTTTCAATTTCGTTGAAGAGCTTCAGGAGTACTGGTGTGAGCTTTATCTGGATTTATTTTCTGGTTTGAGTCCTTCTCCGTTGCTTTTTGAGTTTGTTGTTGTGGATTTCTTAAGATAATTGGCTCGTGGGACTCCCTGGTTCTATTTTTGTGAGAGAGAGCTAGGCAGCGTCCCTATTGTCTTGGCGCCATCTTCCTTCCCTGATTAATGTTTTTTTAATTTATATATGAAGCCTATTTATTCATTTATATTTTTATCTTTTTTATTGCTGGTCCTGGGCTTGAATTTAGGCCCAATCCTTGATCCTTTTGCTGAAGACTAGAACCTTTCCACTTGAGTCATAGCTCCACTCACAGCTATTTTTTTTTTTTGGCAGTTATGGCATTAATTGGAGATAAGAGTCTCTCACAGACTTTTTGTCCAGGCTGAATTTGAATACCAATCCTCAGATCTTAGACTTCTAAGTAGGCAGTGTCATAGGCATAAACCACCAGTAACGTTCTCATAAAGCCTAACTCTTAGTACTATTGCAAAGTTCAGATAGTGTGAAAGTATGCAGCTAATATTCAAAAAATGTGAACAAATAATCAGTTAATGGCAAAAGTATTTTCAATAATTATATACAAGTTACATACTTGAACACACAGATTGTATATTCATCTCCATAATTTATAATAACCTATTTATAAGTACATATTTCATGTGATGATATGGTAGAAAATAACCAAACCCAAGATTTTATATTATAAACACAATTATAGTTCCTAAATAGTAATGTGAGAAAATATTGTTTATATTTTCAAACAAACAAAAAAGATAAATTATATGTTCATTTTGCCTTAAGGCATTCTATAGAATCAAGATGTTTTATCTCAATTTCCCCTTATTTTCTAAAGCTTTGTGCTCAAATTACTTTTCTCATTAAAAGCAAATTAAATCATAATTCCTTCCAGGCAAACACACATATACACACAAACAACCATGCTCTGAATTATGATGAGAAGTATTAGCACACTCAGTCCAAGAAAATGAGACTTAAAAGACTTGTACATTGGGCTAATATTTGAAATCACAATTCAAAATACAGATGAATGTACCTAAAGGGTATTAAAATTCATTTTAGATATGAGCTTAAATTGCCAGGTAATTAAGCTACTATTTTATTGCATAGCAGTCTGATAGAGACCACTCCACTCTTTATTATTCTGATGCCAATAAAATTTCTTGACAACATGTTTACTCAAAGTAATTGCCAGCAGACAAAAAGTCCTTTTTTAAAAACTCCATTAAAATTAAAAGAATCTGTCAACATCACAATCTTTCTATTTTTTAATATTTTAAGAAATGTCTATATTGATTCCCATATTGCCTTGCCTAATATCGGGTATCAACCAACAACGACCTTTGTAAAACCCTGGGAAACTTTTTTAATTGATCTCTTTCTAGATGATTGCCATTTTAAATAAGTGAGTAAGAATGTCAATATGGCTGTGCTTGCTTGAGTTTTTTCTTAATCTTTCCTATTTTCTATGTGTAATGTATTGCATATATTATATAATTATTTATATATTGCATATATATAATGTATATGTATAAGCTCTCCCCCTTTTTTGTAAATGATGCAAAAAGTCTTCCTACAACTTCAGACAAATTTTCTCATTCTTCAAATAAAATGCTTGCTAACATCATTTTTTTTTTTTTTTTTTTTGCTGATTGTATTCTGTCTCAGGTTTGAACTCAAAGCCTGGGCTTTGATTTTTAGCTTTGTAGCACACTGATAGTCCTCTGCTCACTTTAGCTACACATCTACTTCTGGCATTTTGGTGGTTGTTTGGAGATATGTTGCTCATGGAACTTACTGGTCAGGCTTGCTTTGAATTTCATCTTCATGTCATAGTCTAATGAGTGTCAAGAAATATAGTCTTGAGACATGAGTGTATGTTTAACATTATGGTTCCATAAACTATAAGAACTTAGTTTCATGCTAGAAATTTTAAGTCATAGGTGGTTGAACAGGCAGACTGATTACTTTGCAAAGCTAACAAAAAAATAGATCTCTCTTTCCCTCCTTCCTTTCCCTCCTCTCTCTCTCTCTTCCAGACCTGGGGCTCGATCTCAGGGCTTGGGCACTGTCTTTGGACACTATTTGCTCAAGGATACCACTCTGCCACTTGAGTCACAGCGCCACTTCTGTCTTTTTCTATGTGATACCAAAGATCGAACCCACTTTCTTCCTTTCTCATGCATCTGATTTTATATTCAGTTAATTAGTAATTGTTTTTGGGTTTTTTTGGGTCATGGGACTTGAACTCAGCCTGGGAGCTGTCCCTGAGCTCTTCAACTCAAAGCTCCCACCCTATCCTTGAGCCAAGCCATACTTCCCATTTTCTAGAAGTTAATTCGAGATAAGAGTCTCAGGTCCTTTTGTGTCCAGTTTGGCTTTGAATCTTGATCCTCAGATCTCAGCCTCTTGAGTAGGTAGACTTACAGGCATGAGCCCCTGCTGGGGCAACTTAATTGTATTTCCACTGGGCAATTTAAAATCACTTTACAAAACAAGTACCCAAATAGTTGGCAAAATCCAATCATCTCTCTTCACTGGGTTTCCTTCCTGAAACTCACATAGACATAAATGTCTGGACATTCTCAAGTTCCTTACATAAAATGATGTAGTAAATATAATTTGTGTACTCTTCTCAAATGCTTTAACCTACCTCTTGGCTACTCATATTAGTTAATGTACTATAAATGGTACATAAATAGATCTTATGTTATTTTTAAATGAAAGGAAAGCACATAGTTTCAGCGCTAATGCTATTATGAAGGATTTAGCTACAATTGTGATTTGTGATTGATTTTATATAGATTCATTGAAATCAATAATAAGGAAGCTTGATGATGTATTCTTTCTTAAAATAAAAATTCAACTTAATAATTATTCATGTTGAGGTGTGAGTTAAATTAGTAGAAAATGTGGGTCTTACATCTTCATGGCTGAACGGAATCCAGTTTTTTTAAAAAAAATTATTGTAATTAATAGAAGAGTTACATTATGTTGCCAGATAGAAGGTACATTACTTCACGCACATTGATACCCCTTCTCATGTTTTTGTCCTCATTTCCCTCTCCCCACCCTCTCCTCTCATCTTGTTGTTCCCACTTCTCTTTCCTATTTCAAATAAACAAATAATTGTATATACAATATACCAGATAACATGGTAAGATACTGTAATAATATGAGAATAACTAAAGGACAACAAAAGAGATGAGAAATAACATAGTACGTTAAGAACAACAATCACACATTATATGTTTTCATATCCTGGAGGTCCAGTAAAAATCTTAAATACCATGAATTCTATATTCACTAAGATTTAAAACCAACACTAATCTGTAATGATACATGGAGTTACAGTACCCATAAAAGTAAATATTTGCTTCAAATTTGTCTCAATGTATTGCTCTTTTAATACATTCATCTCTATATTAAGTCTATTTCTAGAAGATCTGTTGAAGCTTCAAGATTTAAGTATTTTAAGGGCAAATGCTTATAAATTAGATCCTTCTTTTTCATAAGCTTTATATAAATTGCAGGTAATTAGACAACAAGTTCCGTATGAAAAGTAGGAATTTTATAAGGTATAAGTATTCAAATTGTTATTTCTATTAAGAAAAGCCTTGTCCCATATTTAGCCATTGTTTCTACCTTTTGTTGAAGTCCCTCGTGGACAACAGTGCTTGGAGAAGTAAAGTACCATTTCACTAGTGACATATGCTGTATAATTATGACAATGGAAAGTTAAACTTAACTTCTGTTAAGGGAAATTTTACAGATATTTAATGAAAATGAATGTTGGGTTTTCTGACAGTCAAGAAGTGAGAACTACCTAGGGAAACTTTGTCATATTCAGTGTTTTGTTGATGTGAATGAATACTGCATATGATTAAATAGTTTTGGGAAATTAATATGTCAGATTAAATATACAAAAAAAAAGATCAGTGTCACTAATTTCCCATCCCTTTACCCCACATCTCCTAAAATTTTCTAATTCTATTGTATGTATGTAGTTTAAGTATTATGAGTGTTAGGAGATTGATCCATCTTATCTCTTTATTCATCTACTTTTCTCCCCTTATTTCATACCTCTCCTAACTCAAGACTTTTTCCAACTTCTTGTTATTAATTTTGTTTAACTGTTAATTGATAAAGGATATTCCACCATGGAAATCTATTTCTCTATAGACCACACTAAATTCTGTATTTATATGCACATAGCCTTCAATGTGTTTTCATTTGACTTTAAATTTTAGATCTACCTTACACATATGATAGAACACATAAACAATTTTTTCTCTCTGAGTTTAATTTATTTTACATAACATAGTTTTCCAGGTCCTTCTGCTTTGCCTCAAATGATATATTACTCTTCATATAATACTTCATTAATACTTCATTAATTGTTAGAAGTACATAGGAGTGGATTCCATTTTGGGGCTATGATGGATATTGCAGTAGCGAACTTAGGTATTCAGTTGTCATTATTATATTCTGACTTTCATCTTTGTGATAAATTCAAAAGAGTGCTAATACTAAGTTTTAGCGTACTCTATTCACAATGGGTATAATATTTTACATACTATACAGTGACATTTGCATCCACATATGCTTTACAGGTCTCATTCGCATCAGCATATGCTTTCACGCATACTATTTGGAGACAGTCATTCTACTTGATATAGATGGAATCTCAATGTTGTATTGATTTACATACCTGTAATGGCCTGTGATGCTGAGCATTTTCTAATTAATTTGTTGGTTATTTTTACTTCTGGGAAATGTCTATTTAGGTCATTTGATCATTTATTACTTGGACAATCTTTTCTCCTTGCACATTCTTGTTTTCAGAACCTTCCCATATATGTATCTGGAAAGTATTTTTTTGCATTCTGTAGGCTGTCTTTTTCCATTAATAACTATACTTTTATCTGTGTGGAAGCAGTTTAGTTTAATGCAACTTCATTTTCAATTATGTCTCCTATTTGCTCAACCTCTGAAATACTACTGGGGATGTTACTGTCTCTGCCAATAACATATAGCATTTATCTTATCTGTTGTTAATTCAGTATTTCAGGTCTTAAGTTTATTAGTTCACTTTGAATTATAGGATTACAAGATGACAGGCAAGGATCTAGTTTTGATCTTTTGTACATGACTCTTTCTCTTAACACCATTTAATTGAAGAGATGATTCTTTTCAACGGATATTATTGTCCCCTTTGTCAGATGGTTCTAGGTATTTGTATGGGTTCAATCCTGGGTCTTCAATTCTGTTACATTGGTCTTCAGAATTTTGTTTTGTTGTTGCAGAACTAATCTGATTTTGCTGTTATAACTTTATAGTAATGTTTGAAGTTTGGAATACTGATGCCGTATTTTTCAGTCCCCAAAGGTAGAAAAAAATGCTGTATTTCTCCATCTACTAGATTAATAATTATTTCTATTGTTGTTATTTGGGGACTGGAATTGAATCTATGACCCTGGAATAGTAGAGAACTACTCAACAAAAGACATATCCTCAGTGTGGCAATGAGCAATTTTGACAATGTATCTCATCGGTCAATTCATGGTAAATTCAATATAAACTTCTCACGGATGCTGTTAATTATCCTTGATGTACACATTTTGTTTCATAGAGAAAGATGTTAGGGCCTAGAAATATCTATAATTTGTCAAAATTTTGCTAAATAATAGAGACTCATTAATTTGTCACAGGTTAGGAGCTTGTCTAATTTAGCTCTTGGGTTTTGAAGTTAATTTCTCTCTGTTTAAAAATATTTCGTCCTGGGCCGGGAGTTTGGCTTAGTGGTAGAGGTCTTGCCTAACGTGCACAAAGACCTGGGTTCGATTCCTCAGTACCACATTCATAGAAAAAAGCCAGAAGTGGTGCTGAGGCTCAAGTGGTAGAGCTCTGGCCTTGAGAAAGTCCAAGGACAGTTCTCAGGCCCTGAGTTCAAGCCCAGGACTGGCAAAAAAAATATTTTGTCCACTAGCAATTCACTTAACATAGGATTATATTTACTAATTTGTAGAATTAACACTAGGTAAATAAACTTCGCAAATTATATCTTTTTTGCTATAAATTATACCTTTTTTAGTGATAAAACTTGGACTACAAAATGATAGTCAAATCTTCCCTGTGGTCTCTGCTTTGCAAGGCTCTTTAGAATATCACAAGAGAGAAATTATGTAATTCAGACTTTTTATGAGAGTGACGAGGGGAAGAATAATTTGCAAGTTTCAGTCATTTTTTTCTAACACTATGTTTGATACTTAAGTCCAGAGTCTACCAGAGATACTGTTGTAATTTCTTTTTTCTCCCAATGATTTTATAGAACTTCTATATTCACCTGGTCTTGAAGAGATGGCATATTTATTCTTTCAAATCTGTTTTGGATTCTCTTTATTTTTTTCTTCAGAAACTCAGTAAGTCAACAAACTACTGTCTATAGTCTTTTCAGTTTCCACCTGTGCTTTCTTAAAATGCATATTAATCTATTGTGCTACAAGAATATGTGCTAAAATAACAATGTCAAAATTTCCTCAAATGTGCTGTCATTCATTTTACGCAAATCCCTTGATACCACAGCAAAAAATTTCATTTCTCCAAAAGTGGATCTGCCATTTATTTCCTTAAACAGAAAATCATGCTTCTACTTTAAAAAGCAAAAGTCAATACACCCTAAGCCTCACTTGGCCTTTTGTTTTATTTTGTTTTCTTTCTCTGTCTTCTTCTAATTTTATTTTTAGCCATAAGTGTCCCACTTAGTAAGAATTCCTTTTTGTTTTTACTCTACCACATTGGTTTTAAAATCTATAGGAATATCATTAATTGCACTTTAATTACCAAAACACAGGTTTGTTTTATCTTATCATTAGTCTATTATCTTTGTTTATTTGTATTTTTTTTGCCATGAGCATAGTCCATGTTTAAAATGTATCATAAATAAATCTACTTTACTTATTATTTCAAAGATTTTATTTTGTTTTGACAAAAATTGTCAGTTATTTTTCCATTATATATTCTATATTATTTTAAAACTGATTTCTTATATTTTGTCTAGTAAGGATGTTATGTCTTTCACTTTTCCCTCCGTTTCTGTAGATATACTTTTTTACTTGTGATACACACACACACACACACACACACACACACACACACACACACACACACTTAGGCTCTTGTATTTCTTATAGTGCCTGTGCATTCCATTCCATCAAAAACAGGTTAATGAGATGACTTGTCTTCCCCTATTTCCTTTGGAGTCTACATGTGACTTGCTGCAAGCTGTAGAGTCCACATTTCCAGTATCTGAGCTAGAAAGACAGACAACTGAGAAAAATCACCTGTGAATGCTGCCCCTCAAATTTCAGGTTGTTCTGACAGTAGCTCCATGAGTGGATATATTCTGGGGCAAAAATCTTACCTTGATTATTGTAATAAAACAATTAGCTTTTTTATTTCATTTTTTTATTTCTACAAATTAACTTTATTTGAAATCTCTAGTTCTGAATTCTGCCTCAATTAGAAATCATGTGGTTATGTTTTTGAAAGGGGAGGAGAGATTGATTCTGGTATTATGGAAGTGAAGGTACAATTTGATTATAAAAAATAGAAAACATGATTTTACTTGAGTTTTACCTCTATCTTTTCACACATGCACTTAGATTCTCATAAAATGACTATTTCCCAACAGCTCTCTTATCCCCTGGTTTATTATCAAAGTTAATTTCTCTGACTTAGTATAATCACTGTATTTTTCCTCTCTATATTTATTTCTAGACTTTGTTTTCAATTTCTTTCTATCTTAAAAAGACTGAGGCAGACACAATATTCTAAATTCCTGGAAAACTATTTCATATCCTTCTCAAGATTCTAGGTATTTATATCTTGCATTGCCTCTCACACTGGCCAAATGAAGAGGACATCCTACTGCACTCAAATAGATACACAAAGAAAAGTGTTAAAGAACACAGAATTTTAGAGCTCAAAGATCAGGATCTCTCAGCCCAACTCTTGCATAGCTTGACCATTACTGTCTGGATGACTTATTTGGAAAAATCTCTGCGCTCTTTAGCAGAATAACAATTTAGCACAAATTTGAAATGAGTTATTCTCTTCTCATTTTTTAAAAATCTGAGGCTTGGGGTTTGGCCTCGTGGTAAATTGTTTGCCTAGCAAGAATGAAGACCTGGGTTTGATTCCTTGGTACCACATCCATAGGAAAATCTGGAAGTGGTACTGTGGCTTAAGTGGTAGAGCTCTACCCTTGAGAAAACCCAAGGAAAATCCTCAGGCCTTGAGTTCAAGCTCTAGCATTTGGCAAAAAATTAAAAATAAAAATAGAAAAGTAAAAAGTTTAAAATTGATATTATCTCATTGTAACAAGGAGACAAGCAATAAATTTTATATTTCATAATGAATGTCTATGGTACAAGCCTGAAGCTTATGTCCTGTTTGTTCTCTTGTTATGCACATTGATGTGGTAGTTTTATAATTCATATTCAACTACATTAATTTTTGTCCAAAGAGTTCTTCAAGAAAATATGAGATAAAAATATGAGATTAAAATCTGGGATTTTAACCCAGATAACAACTGTAATCAAAGAATAAAAAAGGGAGGGAGAAATACTGACCAGCAAATATACTATATCTTAATATTTTGAATGCAAGGTTTAAATTCTCAGTCACAAGGCCAAATGTTTTCTGTTTTATATATCTCAAATCATCTCATGTGTTTTCCTTTCTTTAAGTATAATGGAATCTGTAACAGCTGGCATAAAAGGTTGATAAGCAAGGATAGCAGATCCAGTTGTCCCTATGGAAATTTGATTTAAAAAGCATCTTGATAAAGACAAGAAGACTAACAGTACAAAAACAACTGCAAGTGCAAAACAAAATAAAATAGCTCAAAATGTGTCCTCTATTTAATAGGCATTCTCTTGACAATACATCTGTCCTAGTGAGGGGAGGGAGAGAAAGGGGGAGTGTGTGTGTGTGTGTGTCTGTTTAATATGACATTAGCATAACTTTGCACAAAAGACATTACAATGGCCTTCCTTATTTAAAAATAATGAATGATAAGGAGTTCCTTTGTATTTGATGTTGCCTTAATTCATTCTGATGCTGCTCAGCATACATAACCACATACATAATACATGGCTAATCATTTGTGATTGTTGTTCTTAATGTACAATGCTATTTCTCTTCTCTTTTTTGCTCTGTGGTTAATCTCATATTGTTAATGTATTTGACTTTGTTACCTGGTATATTGCATATATGTTTATTTGTTTTTTAAAAAAAAGAAAAGGGAGAGGGGAAACAAGATGATTGGGAGGGAGGTGGGGGAGAGGAATGGGGACAAAAACTTGAGAAGGGGTGTCAATATGTGAGAAGTAATGCATCTACTACCTGATGAATGTAACTGTAACCCTTCTGTACATTACCCTGACAATATAAAAAATAAAAAAATTCTGAAGGACATTTTCCAGATTTTGGGATCAGATCTCATCAAAAGCAGCTCTCCATCACTCCTTTTATAAACATATAATGGAAATCATCTTTTAAAAAGCATATATATTATTTATTAGGCCGGGAATGTGGCCTACTTGCAGAGTGCTTGGCTAGCATGCATGAAACCCTGAGTTTGATTTCTTAGTACCACATACACAGAAAAAAAAAAAAAAAGCTGGAACTAGTACTTTGTCTCAAGTGGTAGTGTGCTTGCCTTGAGAAAGTCCAAGGACAGTGCCCAGGCCCTGAGTTCAAGCCCCAGAACTGGTTAAAAAAATAGTACATTACTTATAAGCCAATGTAGTCCACCATAGTTCAGGTACTCCATAACAGAACTTTGAGACATGAAGACAAAATTGAAAAACTTTCCTGTTAGTAAACTACCCATAGTGGATCGTTTGTGGTTTCTTCTTGCCAATAAACTTCTGGATCTCTTATATGTTAAAATATCTTGCAATTATGAAAATGAATAAAGGTACAGTGGCTTTATAATGGCTTATTGTGTTACCCGAAAGATATCTGTTTGGAGGAATTTTAGCTGAGTCAACAATTGTAAAAAACAACTCCTTTTATTCTCCAAAGAAATAATTTGAAGAAGAAAAAAAAAGACATAAAACAAGAAGAAAAATGCAAGGAATGTTAGGTTCACACATTACTCAGGAGACAGAAAGTCTTGAAAAAGTTTTATATCTATCTGAAATGCAGAAAATGCTAAGGATATTTTTCCTGTTACTCCTAAATTCTGTGTTGAGTTTCTAAGTCAACTTTTCAAATCTCTCTATGGAATTGCATTTTAGAGTTTTACACTTGTGTTACCTTTGCTGGAATTATTTAAAAGTTAAGAAAACTCGCCCTATATAGAAAGAGGAATGAACCTTATAACTGATGAGAAACTGAAATATTTTCTCCAGTTTTTTAATGCATAACTAGTAATTGAAAATAATATTTAAACAAGTCCCTAGGAAAATGAAGTAAGAACATAATTCTTTCACTTAAAAAATAAAACTATTGCTTCTACCTAACAAAAATAGAAACTGTTGGTTTATGGTTTAATTCTTAGTTTTTGTTAAAAACATCCATAAATCTTATTAACTTTAGTTTTTCACAAAAGATATATTGGTGAATTCTTTTCTCAAATAATTGTTTAGAACACTGAAGTTTATTTGGAATTTGGTGTCTAACGTATATATTATTTGTAACTATTCAAGAAAGTGAATGAATAGGCTATATTTCATGTCCTACAGGACTTTGGTGGATACATAGCATTCTAAAATTGGAAAAATTCATTTTGTACTTTATAAATGTAGTAGGTGCAATGTAATCTTCAAAAATTTTAACCTGAAGATATATTTTAGTATATAAAATAAAACTAATACTGTGGATTTTCCAAATTACATTTAGGCAAACCATTAATGACAGTGGGTAAATGTAATAATAATGTAATAATATAGAATTATATTCTATAAAAATTGGATATATAATATCTTCCCATTTAGAATTCTGATGAATGCCAAAAAGGATATACTGGAACAAAATGTCCTGAAGGCTGAAAATATTTACATTTAAATTGAAATCACTAAACACAAAGTCTTTTGCTACAATGTATTCTTTTGGTATGCGGGATTAAAATAGGAACCCACACAAGGTACAGTGGTAGTCAGGAAAATATCTTGGTGAAAATCCAGGAGTGTGGCCTACTGGTAGAGTGTTTGCCTAGGTTCATGAAGCCCTAGGTTCAATTCCTTGATACCATGGACACAGAAAAAGCCAGAAGTGGTGCTGTGGCTCAAAGGTAGAGTGCTAGCTTTGAAAAATCTCAAGAACAGTGCCCAGGCCTGAGTTTAAGCCCCACTACTGGCAGAAACAAAAGCAAAAACAAAACAAAGTATCTTGGGGAAAGAAAAAGAGTGTATACAGTGATCCATTATATAGAAGAAAAAAGTAGCAGGGCACTGTGGTTCAAGCCTCTGATCCTAGTTACTTAGGAGGCTGAGATCTGAGGATCAAGCTTCAAAGCCAGACCAGGCACAAAAAGACCTGAGACTTTCATCTTCAATTAACCTGCAGAAAATGGGAAGTGGGGTTTGGTAGGGTAGGGTGGTACCCTTGAGCTGAAGAGCTCATGGACAACACCCAGGCTCAAGGGTATGGTGGTATCCTTGAGATGAAGAGTCCAGGCCTAGTTTAAGCCCCATGACCCACAAAAAAAAAAACATAAAGGAAGGAAGAAAAGAGTAGCAGTTACAGGATCAGTAGGTTACTGAACCAAGAACCTACAAGGATACTTAGAATGTGCCAAAGATGAGTTTTATGAAAAGATTGTCTATTTCTTGTTGCTACTAGCATTTGCATTAGTTGCTTTGACTGCAGCAGTGATATTGGAGAAAGAGGGTTCTGCATTGGGAGAATCTTCATGCTTCATTATCAAAGCTAAGGAATTGAAAGACAGCAGAAAGGGAATGCTACGCATGTAATAGAATAAATAGAGAGAAAATATTTCACAAAATGCTAAGAGTTAGGTGGCTATATGCTTGCATTTTGAATAATGACATTCTAACCAGTGAGGACTCTGAATCAATACAGACCAGTTGCTCAAATCAGCATGATAGAAGATGTTACTTTATATCATAATATTATTAAAAACTTCTTCCAGATTTTTTCTCAGAAGGGGAACGGCCTCTTGAACTTTTGGAAAGGAACCCCCAAACTTCTATGCAACAGGGAGACATGGTTACTTTATTAAAAATTATTATGAAATGAGCAAGATATTTTTGATGTACTGTTCCCTTGAACAGGCTTCATGAAACTTTTATGGATCTTCAATGTCAATCCTCTTTGTTCTGAAGAACAAACACTGCCATTTCCTTTGTTTTCACATATATTCGACCCCGTCTTTAATGCATAGTTGATCTTTCAAATATATATTACCAGTAGACCTTTTAAGTAGCTTCTGTAAAGTCTAACTTTTGGACACAAGATCTATTACTCATCCATCTACAGAAAGATTTATTATGTGGAGGAAGTTTCATACCAATCTGCAACTTGCTGAACTTGAGCACTTCCAGCTTAAAATTTATTCATGTATCCTTTATTTAAGCTAACAGTTCAATATTGTTATTCATCATTATTTACCTCCCTTAGAAAGAATAAGTAATTAAAGCAGCATTATGAAAATGAGCATAATAGGTAATTAATGTAAAGAGAACAAACTCATCATTTGATACAAAGATATCTCTATGAAACCTTTCACACAATAAAAGATCTTTTGAAAATACTTAACTTTTGCTTCCCATTAGGAATCTAATAACATTTCTAATACTCATGATGCTAATTTAAATTAATTATGATATACTAAAAGTGATTCAGCTAATAATGAGTGTAAACAACATATAAAAGTTGAATTTTTTTGCAAAGCTATTTCTCAGAAGACAAATGAAAGTGTGGAGACATAAAATGAATTATGAGATCATATAAAATGTGGCGTATTTGAAAGAAATACAGGCACAGATGCTAACATACTCACAGAATTTCTAAATTATAAGAAATGAGAGGTCCAGTACCAATGCAATTGCAAAGTCAAGATTATAAAAGAAAACACTCAATCTGCTTTCTAAAGAATGAAAAATCAAGCCAGAAATTGATGGCTTTTGCCTGTAGTGCTTCCTACTCCAGATGCTGAACTAAGCCAGCCAACGGCAGGAAATTCTGTGAGATTATTGTTTCCAATAAACTACTCGAAAACCTAGAAGTGGCATAGCAGCTCAAATTGATAGAGCACTAGACTTAAGCACAGAAAGACTCCTACACAGGCCCCTAAGTTCAAGCCCCTACCTGGCAAAAAAAAGAAAAGAAACAAAAAATTAATACCAATAAATTTCATGACAAAAAATGAAATACTGTTTAGGCAGATGTATTGACAAAATACTAAATATTCTTATTTATAGAAAAATAATGCCACCAGATAATCTTAAAATTAATAAAGTGAATTATCTAATGTATTCTTATTATATTTTTATGTTTGTGCAAATAATTTTCTTGTACTGTAATTACACATGTGGTTTGAGAAGAATGAAACAGACATATTATTATTTACAGCTCTAAGATAGGTAAATGATTCTTATAAACCTTCTTTTAATAAAATTTTGCCTTAAACCTGAGTGATGTTATGAAAGGTTCAAATGCTCATTTGTTCACATAAAAAATGCACATCATAACCAACATCTCATGTACGTGGAATTCAGTCTTCTCTGTTTTTTTTTTTTAGAGGGCAATAGAAATAAAAATTTAAAGTAATTCTTTAAGTTTCTAAAATAGTTAAATTCATTTTTAAGTCTTCACTGTTTCTATATTTTCACACCATTTTTTTTGCTTGTTATTGTTGTCTTTATTTTCACCATGGGTATTTATTTATTTATTGCTAGTCCTGGGACTTGAACTCAGGGCCTGGAACTGTCCTTGGGGTTACTGAAAGCTAGTATGCTTCCACTTGAGCCACAGCACCATTTCTGGCTTTTTCTATGTTATGTGGTACCAAATAATTGAACTCAGGGCTTCAAGCCATCTAGGCAAGTACTCTACCACTAGGCAATATTCCCAGCCCCACCATGGGTTCTTAAACCCATGTTTTAAGTACTTAAGTTTAAAACTTGTTTTGTATTTCCCACTGTATTTTCACCATTCAAATAGTTAAGGAAATTATTCCTATGTGTCTGAAATATCTACATATGTTGTTTTGTTTCACTATAGTTGTTATTTTGTATTATAGTGATAAGACACATTTTATTTTTCTACTTCCCTATTGATATCTAAATTTCATTTAATTAATTGTGAATAACATATCTAGAATAATTTCTTCTGTCTTTTGTAAGCAAGATAGAAATTAAATTGTGAAATAGAAGCTATAGTACAATTTATCTCTGGGAATTTGTTGGAGACTGAGTCCAAAAATCTGTGAATTCCCCATCCCTTATGAAAAACATTCACATATAATCTTTGTACAGCCTACAATTATTTTTGATTAGTTTTAAAGTACATGATACTAAATATTATGTAAATGCTAAGCAAACGATTAGTGAGAATGCAGTGTGTAAGGAAAACAATAGGAAAAATTGTACATGTTATGTGGGAATGAAACTTATTTATCAAGTACTTTTTTTCTTTATATTTGTGGGTCATAAATTTTACCATGTCATTGGTGTTTATTGGTTTCTTAGGAAAGTGAATGTGTTTTCATGTTTTTATTGTTCATTTGAGTTTCTGCAGATTGTTAAAAATCCTGATCAACACTTGTCCATTATTTCAATGTACTGCATTCCTCACACTTGAGAAGAAATTTTTTCAGCTTTCCCAACTTGATATAACAATGTCTGTGGGGTTTGATGTATATAACTTATTACTTTGAAGGTATGATCTTTGCATACTTAATTTTTTGCTGGCTTTTTATCATGAAAACTATAGCATTTTTTCAATTTCCCCTTATTTCTGTATCTACCATAGAATTGAACAGACTCTGAAGACCTGATTTCCAATTTCAGTCCTAACTTGCTGACCTAAGTAGGCCTTCAATATCTCTGAAACTCAGTATCTTCCTTTTTAAATCAATATCTATTGAGAGGTTCCTTATCAGAAACAAATGTTTATTTGTATAAAGTACTTGATGAGAGTTTGACTAAGGTTAGTTTTCTTTCTCTTTAATTTTATTAACACTACATCTACTTCATCACTTGCCCCCATAATAAGTCTATTGTATTAATTATGGTATTGTTATTCTGTTCTCAACAGTGATATGTGGAGGGGCTTTATTTAAATAAGTCAGGCAATGAGTACATTTATTTTTGAACAGAGACACTTCTTGCCTTATTTCAAGTTTTTCCCTCCGGTTCCTACCCACATGTCTATAGTTCATTTTCAACCTAGTTTCTAGTGAGTATGAGTGCTGCATTCACTGGTATCATTATTCCTGATGAAGGTAAATCTCCAGATTACAACACATGGCTGTGGTTGGCCTTGCAGTCATAGCTCTGCCATAAAAAGAGGTAGCATATTGTCCTCAGAGTACAAGAGAAATGTCAAGTACATTTAAGCTCACTTGCAGGGAGAAACCAAGCACAAAAGAGAGCAGCCTGTCCAATCCAAAATGTGATCAGTTCAAATGTGGACATGAGAATAAATGATTTGCCATTAACAATGTTGAATTTTTATGGAAAACATTTTTTGTACTCGTGATAATCATTTATTTTATGCTTCATTTTGTTGATGTGATAGATTATGTTTATTGATATGCATATGTGAAATCTTCTCCATTCTTGTAATTAAATCAATGTGATCATGGCTTGTTTTTGATGGGCTGTTTAATTCAATTTCTACTTTACTGTGTAATTTTCACATTCGTATACATCAGAATATTGTTCTGTAGTTTTGTTTTTGTTGCTTTTTTCTACAGATGGCTAATCCTGACCTTATTACATGAATTTGGAGGAGTTTCCAGCATTTTAGCTCTAGGAAAACAGTTTGAGGAGCAGTACTTTTAGTTCTTTACTGGTTTTATAAAAATTCATCAGTGAGCCAATCCAATTCTAGACTTTTTATTGTTGTTGTTGTTATTATGACACCTTTAAATTTATATAGACCATTATTTTTTTATTTAAAATCGGTAAGGATCTGGGAAAAACAAGATGATTGGTAGCGGTGGGGGAGAGAAAATTGGAGAAAAATATGGGAAGAGTATCAAGGTCCAAGAAGTAATGTGCCCATTACCTGGCAAATATAACTGTAACCCCTCTATACATCACCCTAAAAATAAAATACAATAATTAATTTTAAAAATGGCCTGGAGTTTGCCCTAGTGGTAATAATGCTTGCCTAGTGTGCATGAAGACTGGAGTTCAATTCACATATATAGAAAAAAGCTGGAAGTGGTGTTGTGGCTCAAGGGGTAGAGTGCTAGCTTTGAGAAAGCACAAGGACAGTGCTCACACCCTGAGATCAAGCAGTACTGAAAAAAAAATAAAAAAGCAGTATTACTTACTAGTAATCATACACAATAGCTAGTCAGTTTCTAAAGAAATATTTAATTGTGAAGGAGTATTAGGTTTGTAGAAATTTTAGACTTAAATGTGCCCTAAACATTGTTGTGCTTTTTTTTTTTTTTGGTGCATCATGGGGCTTGAACTTGTGTTGTCCCTGAGCTCTTCAGATCAAGGCTACCCCCCTACCCTTGAGCCAAGCCCCATTTCCCCTTTTCTAGAGGTTAATTGGAGATAAGAGTCTCAGGTCCTTTTGTGCCCAGGCTGGCTTTGAACCGTGATCCTCAGATCTCTGCTTCCTACGTATCTAGGATTACAGGCATGAGCCACCATGTCCCACTGCCCTAAACATTTTTAAATAATTGGAATGTATAATTCAACTATACCTATCATAGCTAAAGACAAAAGAGAAAATCAAATCTCAGTTTTTCAGATTATTCAAAAATTTCAGACAAAAGAAAACAAAGGAAAAAAGTCCCTAACTTTAATTATAGCTTAGAATAGCACCATGTCTTTCATACTAAAATGGAATAGTTTAGTTATAAAATATTGATAATTGTAATGCAACTAAAGTTTGAAAAGATGTAGAATCCCAATTAAGTAATTAATATTTTAATTGGTGCATATTACATAAAATATAGTCTGATAATGTATGCTTTATTCTAGAAGAATATATCTCTCTTGAATCATACTGCAAGTGCTTTGTATGTCCGTGGCACTAATATATTATTTGTTTATTGTAATTAAATGTATTCATTTTATGAATTTTGTTTCTTTTATATTTTAATTCTTTTGAATAGCTACTAAAAGACAGCATGTATCATTCTATTAAGATCAATATACATGGTAAAGATTATTTTCACAGAATTAACTGAGTACTGCAATCCTGATCAGATTACTTAAATTTTGTATAATGCTTTCTCAGATTATTTGGTCAGCCACAGTATAAGAAAACTGAAAGAATACCTTTGAATTATTTCATTTTGGACCCTTTTTGTTTTTCTTATAATTTTTGTAATGTGTTTATTTTATACAGTCAGGTGATACCTTAGCTGTTATTAGTAGGCAATTCTCTTTGATTTTCAGTTATTTGGTTTAAAATATTCTCCTGTATGTTGAATGTAATTTGAGTCTATCCTGCAGTTCAGTAAGAGAGATTTTCAATTAGGTGAATGTGTACTATTCTTGGCAATTGATTTTTGGGGGGAAGTGGGTTCAGTCATAGGGTGTGAACTCTGGGCCTGGGCAATGTCCCTGAGCTCTTCAGCTCAAGGCTTTCACTCTACCACTTGAGCCACAGCGCCCCTTCTGGTTTTCTGGTTAATGGAGATAAGAGTCTCATGGACTTTAGTGCCCAGGCCAGGCATTGAACTGCAATCCTCAGATATGAGCCTCCTGAGCAGTTAGGATTACAGATGTGAGACACCGAACCCAGGCCTGGCACTTGATTTTTGTTTGATTGTACTATTTGATTGTACTATTTGATTGTCAGGTTTGTCTAAAACATATTATCATTATGAACTTTTCATACTATGTGAAGGAAGACAAGGGAGAAGATAACATTGTCCAAAATATTTATTCATTACTTGATTTATGACATAATAGCCCCATTAAAAATAAGATGAAAATATTTTTTTCTATTGGATAGCTGCTGTCCTAATTTGAGTACTCTGTGGATTTTTCAACTCTTTAAATAATAATTATTTTTATAATTTATTTATGATTACGACTGTATCTGAGTGCCTTAGATTCTTATTGTGGCTTTAAGAAATTGTTATGCATTTGGTGTCTTAAAGGAATCACAAGTAATATTTTATAGTTCTGGAAGTTAAAAATTCAAAATGGATCAAAATGAAATCAAGGCATCAGACAGAAAAATATCTAATGTTTACCGCTCTCAAGAGGGGAATAGGTCCAGTGTCTTGTCTGAAGGTAACTGGATTGATAGGCTTTTGACTCAATTCCACTATCAAAGCTGATGGTGATTTATGGCTTCTTCACTTACTATCATATAGATAGGATTACTTTTCTCCTTACTCCTTCCCTGTTTAATTGCCCTGTAATTATACAAATTGATCATGATAATCCAGTTAATTTTTTACACCAGATGACAATAATCTCAATCTGCTCTCCTAAATTCCTGCTCAAAGTCATGTGTAGATGTCTTTGTGGACACGTTTTTCTGCTTTCCAATGGGAGTTTCTCAGTGCCTAAAAAGATTTAAAAAAACTACGGTAAATGAACCATTAAATCTGTCTCTAGTTCTTATTTCAAATAATTTCCTATTTTTACAGTGTCATGAATATATTTATTCATAATTTTCATCAATTGAGTAGTGGCTTTCTGAGTACATAATTCTTCTTTGTTTGATGTATGGTTCCTGTTTATTTGTTTGCTTAGATTTTTTTAACTAAAATATACCTTTCCAGATTCCACAGTGGTTATCACTAAATAGTAAATGAAGTAAATATATTTGAAGACCATTAACAAAATTACCTGTGGAGGAGGGGTTGTTGGTTTAGTTTTGTTTCCATACTCTGATATTATCTCTGGATATATCTTAGATTAATTGTAAATCTGCATTGTAAACTGAAGCACTTGTGTTACAGTTATTGAACCCAGTAATTAACTATTCAATTCCGTTAATTTTTCTTGAATACTATGCACACGGAGAATAAATGAGGATATCAGAGATTGCACTCTTTATGATGGCCATGTCTATCATTTCCAGAGAAATCTGAATGACACACATATTTTATCTTTATTGAATTTTGTCTTCTTCCTTGTCTAGACTCAACTTTCCTTAAACTAAATTTCCCTTCTTCAAGCAATTCTTTCATTAAGTAGCCATGAAATATACTTTACTGAACACAGACAGACAGATAGTCAGACGGACAGACAGACAGACAGACACACACACACACACACACACACACACACACACACACACACACACACACAATTTTTGAATTGAAAGTGAATAAATAAGAAAATGTTTAGAGATCTTTCCATCTTGAATAGAATATATTAGCCTTTTCTTGTATGGTAGTAATTACAGGTAGACCCAAAGAGATGGAGTTCATTTTCTTTGAAGATATCAATATAACCTAGAAATATAGTTTAGTGTAGTTATTGAAATATTTATTTTATCTAAACAAGAAAATTGTTGCAAATATATAACCCCATAATAGGTTTTAATAATCCAAAGGTTATAAAAATTAGGATATGGTGTTTAAAACTGTAAAATGCTATCACTTTTAATTATAATTATTTGAAAAGTTCAAAGGGAAAGAAATAATTTCTATGCTACTGAAAACAAATTGCAAAATTAATTCTTAAAAATTATTTACTAGAATTGTTTTGTAGGAGGAATAATGCATCATGATTTATAAGTATGAATTTTAAAATATTACTTAATTCATTCCCAGTACATTAGGGGATATGGTTTTTTTCCTATTAAATAAAAACAAAAGATAGAACATCTGTTAGCACATTTGTTATTCAATTTATTTATCATTTCCCATTCATTGTTTTTACAATGGAACAATTTAAAGTTATAAATAGCTAGGTTGAGCAGAAGTCACTAATTATTCTGCATATTCTAAAAATTAAAGGTGTCTGCTTTTCTTTCCTCTTCAACAATAATGATTGCAAATGCCACTGCCCTTCCTATTGGGTCTGTTATTTCCCAAATAATTGCTAGCATCTTTATTACTTTAGTTGAGTTTTTCAAACAAATGGGTGCACCAAGTTAAAACAAGGATTCATTTCATCAGTATGTATAAATTTTTGCATAATTTAGAATTGTGTTTTGGCAGAGATTTACAATAGAACAAACCTAGATACATAAAGCCATATAGTATGACACTAAATGAAAGGACCTCCAGGATATAGAAACAAAAGCCATATAATTAGTGATTGTTGTCCTTAATGTACTATGTTAACTCTCATCTCTTTTGCTGTCCCTTGGTTATCTCATATTGTTATAGTATTTCACCTTGTATCTCATATATTGTATGTGCATTTGGTTATTTGAAAAAGGATAGGGAAGGGGTAAAACAAGATGAGGGGCAAGGTGGGGGGAGGGAAATGGGGACCAAGACATGAGAAAGGGTATCAATGTTTGTGAAGTAATGCACCTTCTATCTGGTGAATATAATGTAACCCTTCTTTTAATTACAATAAAAATGGAAAAAATAGTTTAAAAAAGAATTGTGTTTTGGAAATAATTAGTGTATAATATTCTAAATCATGTTTTATACAGATATTCTCTATAATCCATAAATAATAAATAACTTGCATATTGGCATATATATATATCTCTTATAAATAGAGAAATAATGCTTTGTTGTATAGATTTGCTGTAATACATAGCATCTTGGAATAAGTTGGTATTTACAAATCCAGTAAATCACCTAATTATTAGTCTGTTTCAAGATAATACATCAGTCAGATACCAAAAATATATCAAGTAACTTTTGCGAAGTTTGTACCAGAGATAGCTGATTCAAATAATAAAATGTTATTTTCAGGGTTTGTGTCATAACGGGAACATTTTCTGAATTAATTTTATTTCTAGTGAGACATTTGTTATTTTCCCATCAAGTTATTACAATTGAATAATGTCATGAAGCCTAATCCTAAAGATACTTCTTAAAATTCTATGCTTGTGTTCATTATTCCATCCTTTTTTTCTTCTTCTTCTTTTTGGTGGGTCATGTAGCTTGAACAGTGCCTGGGCGCTAGCCCTGAGTTCTTCAGCTCAAGGCTACCACCCTACCCTTGAGCCAAGCCCCACTTCCCATTTTCTAGGGGTTAATTGTAAGTAAGAATCTCAGTCCCTTTGTGCCCGGACTGGCTTTAAACCTTGACCCTCAGATCTCAGCCTCCTGAATAACTAGGATTACAGGTGTGAGCCACTGTGCCTGGCCCTTCATTTTTTAAAAATTGTTCATGTTTTAATTTATTGTACTTTCTCTTATTTTCCATCTTGGTGAAGCTAGGGTATTATCATTATTTTAGAGTTATCTTGTGCTGAAAATGATAGCTGTCAAATGACCAATTGCCAACATTCTTGCTGAGTTATCTCTAAGTCATTCTTTGTTCTTCCACAAAGCTGGGTGTGATTTGAGTTATAAATGTCTTTCTGAAACTGGGTACCGTAGCACATGCCTATAATCCTAGATATTAAGGAAGCAAAGATTTCAGGATCATTGTTCGTAACCAACCCAAGCAGGAAAGCTAGAAGTGGAACTGTGACTCAGGTGGTAGAGCATTAACCTTGAGTGTAAAGCTCAGGTGCAGTACTCAAGCCCTGATTCAAGCCACAGGACAGTAGAAGAGAATTGAATTGAATATGTTTGTGATATGAGAGGTATTGATACTAACTATATTTCACTGCTATATAAGCATAAGATACTATTTGAGCCTAACATGAACACAACTGTTTCCAGCTACCCTAGATAGATATATAAGCCTTTTGCTGGGGTAGATTGTTCCTGCCTGGTCTTGACTTTTCATAAGTATGTATGCTAGCCTCCCTATTCTCCCTCTCTTTGGCACCTGCTGTAACAAAATTACTGGAATAGATTTATGTCTTAAGAGATATGTACTTGTAGATTTTAATTGTTGCACAATATATTTGCTCTGCAAGAAAACCCATTCCACATAAGAGTTTGTATTTTTTCTTTTCTAAGATAACTTTTCTATTGTTCTTTGTATCTCCTCCTCCTCCTCCTCCTCCTCCTCCTCCTCCTCCTCCTCCTCCTCCTCCTCCTCCTCCTCCTCCTTCCTTATCTCAATGTATCTATGGGGCATGGCTGAGTAACATCAATAGTGAAATTTATATCCAGATTTGGAAGGTAAAAGGTTAAAGTCATAGTTTCTTATTTCTCAAAGTACCTTTCATTTATTAAACTATTTCATATGAATGTAAGAGATGTATCAATATAGTTTTATGTGATTATGAAAAGCATCTAACATTTATCAAAAAGAATTTTCATTAAGAAATATTTCATATTCCATACTAATAAGTAAACAAAAATGGCATTTAAATATTTTCCTGTATACAAAATAAACACTCAGAATTTAATTTTACCAACATCACAGACACACACATACACAGACACATGTAATGCACAATCAAAGGTACATTAAGCTTGGTGTTGTAATTCTAGCTACTCAAGCTGC
The DNA here is from genome assembly GCF_031878675.1 of Megascapheus bottae. Lineage (NCBI taxonomy): Eukaryota > Metazoa > Chordata > Mammalia > Rodentia > Geomyidae > Megascapheus > Megascapheus bottae. Next base: position 28,574,656 of record NC_143515.1, read on the forward strand.
TGAGATCTGAGGATCACAGGTGGAAGCCAAACCAGGCAGTAATCTTCACTGTTAGGAAAAAGTCCAAAAATAGAGCTGTGGCTAAAGAGGTAGAGTAAAACAGATCATGGACAGTATCTGGGCCACGTTCAAGCCCCATGAACACACATACACACAAACACACACACACACACACACACACACACACACACACACACACACACTGAAAAGTAACTTAAGGGGAGAAAATTTAGTCATACTGTCAAAAAGAAAGATAAAAGCACCATTTAATTCCTTTTTTATAAAAATTCTGAAATATGTGTTTTTCATTTTATAGAACTCATTTGTCATACTAATAGAATAATTATATTCTTAGAAAAGTAGCTGGTTTGGGAGAGGACAAACAGAGTGATGAAATCCAAAAAGAAATGCGTTCTTGGGACTGGGAGTTTGGCCTAGTGATGGAGGGCCTGCCTAGCATGCACAGACATGCGGGTTGGATTCCTAGGTACCACATACATAGAAAAAGCTAGATATAGTGCTGTGGCTCAAGTGATAGAGCACTAGTCTTGAGAAAGCTCAAAGACAGAGGTCAGGCCCTGAGTTCAAGCTCCTGGACTGACAAAAAGAAAAAAAGAAAAAAATTCATTCATTACCTGACTTCTGGTATGGTAACCCCTCTGTAGATCACCATTACAATAACAATTAAAACAGTTAAAATAAAGAAAAATCTCTTACCTTTAATCCAAGCTACACAGGAGGTTGAGATCTGAGGATTATAGCCGAAACCAACCTGGGCAGGAAAGCTCTAGTTGAAGTAGAGGTGTGGCTCAAGTGGTAGAGATCAAGCCTGGAGCACAAAAGTCTAAAGACAGTACTCAGGTTCTGACTTCAAACCACAGGATTGGTACAAAACAGAAAAAGACTACCAGTGACATGAAGTTATAACTTTGTGGGTGCCTGGTCCTCATGAAAGGAAATTTGTAAATAGTACAGTCTCCAGCCTACTTTAAACAAACAGACTTATAAGTCATTAGTGGTTTCCCAGCAACTGACTGCTCTCGGGAATATTGGTAGAGCTGGGTTTTTTTTTTTTTTTTTTGCTGACAAGTAACAATTTCACCGCTAATTTGGCAACCTCAAAGCCAAAATAAATGTGTTATCTCTGTCTTTCTCAGTAATGAGGGAGCATAGCATTCCTAGATTGGTTGCCCAAGATGTAAGCAGCATTCGGTCTGTACTCTGCTCTCATTGAAAGGATAATGAAGGAAGATAAATCTACTTCCACGATTATTAGGACATTCCAAGAATGCTTTTCTTGTATCTGTATGATTGCGGGCTCCTGTATTCTCACGATTAGCTGGAGGCTACCTCAGTTATTTAGAGTTGCCAACATGATATAGCTTCATCAAATCATAATGAAAACTCTTTATCAATTCAGCTTATATGAGTCACACAACTTAATGTCATCAAGGTAATGATATATGGAGTGATCTAAATATAACATAACCATGATTTCACATACCAACACTTTGCTGGTTAAGCAATTCACAAGTCCCCTGCTCATCTTACCTACCTCCTAGGAGAAGAGACTATAGCATTTGTATATAATCACACCTAAGAACCTGTCATTATCTGATTTGATCAGATTCTTCATCTCACATTAGAAGCATCTTTCTTTCCTTGAGACATTTATCTAATCTTGCATACTGTTCAACATAGATTTGTAGACACTTTATGGCAAATATACTATATTCTATAACAGAAAAATGCCCATGATCAGGAGAAAATAATTAGCAAATTCATTTGTGTAAGCATTTAAAATTAGGCCAGGCTGATGTAGCTGGAATCAGCTCAGCAGGAACTCCTCTTGGTAGACACATCTACATAGCTGGCATATTTCTTCCATTATTAGGCAAAGAATTGGAGCATTCCCAAGGACCAGGATGTGGGGATGTGCAATTACCTGTGTAAGCATTTGAATTAATGCTTTTGCATTATGGCTTACTAGAAAGTCTTTTTTAAAAAATGATTTTACAAAATGACAATCGAAACATGAATATTTGTGATGAGGATTATGCTCATGCATACTTGAGTCTAAAAAAGAGCAAACACAAATTCATAGACAGAGGATTATATTTAATAGATTAACAGTTTAAATTCATGTGAAAAATACTTAATGGTGTGTGTATATGTGTGTATGTGTGCTTATGTGTTTAATTTATCACAAGCTCTGTATCAAAAAATTTGAATATCATTTTCTCTGGAACACTTTATCTCCACACAAAGAATCAGATTTAATATGAGGCAAAAAGAAATCCATGGATAGCAAGTTTTAAAATAATCTTCAGAATCAGTGTGTGGACAAAAAGAAAAGTTCAGAAACAGGAACATCAAAGATTCCGGAACATATAGGATCAGCTTAAAAACAAATTTTGATCTGTAGCCAAGACAAAATTTGTAGGATAGAAAGTTAAAAGAGGACCCAACACATACTTTTAACCTCCATGTCCTACAGTAAGAAAGATACAGTGTAAAGGAAGTAAAATACTTAAAGTGTCCAGATGAACTTTCATAAAGAAAGGAGATGTGGACTCCATAGAAAGTTTCTAATCTTGAGAAACATGAACTAACACAGATTTAGTAGGAAAATGCTTCATGATGTTGATGGTTCAGGTACCATGATACCTTTTACAGCCATCAAAGAGCAATGACGTTCAGTACTCATTGATTTGCTTCAATGAATTCCAGCTGGGAAAAGCTGATGAGAAAATATATCCTTTTGATATACTGGATTTAAAAACTCAAGGAATTTGGAGCCAAAATTAGCTGTACTATAAAAGTAGAAAAAAACTTAAAGCATTTCCTAAATTTCAAATTTATCAGGATGGCGGCTGACCTAAGAAGAGGGAAGACTTTCAACTCTGAGAGTAAATTGCTAGAAATATATTAAGGGAAAAAAATGGGGAGAACTCATATGTGTGAATAGAAAAATAAACATCCCTTCTTTTTTCTGCCTGGGTAATAAAAGAACAGAGTAGTTGGCCTATTCTTCTTTGTTAAGGTTTCCTTTTTAATCTGTTCATCCTTCAAGCAGTGTTTTATTTGTTCCTACATTTTAAGCATTCTGAATAAATTTGCAAGGAACTTAGAAATTCAAATGACAGCCAGCTCCTCCTCCCCCATGACTGTAATCCTAGATAATAAGGAGGCTGAGATCTGAAGATATCACTTTGAAGCCAGTTGCAACATGAAAATCTGTGAGACTCTTACCTCCAATGAACTCCAAAAACCTGAACAAATGACTCAAGCGGGATAGTGCTAAAGTTAAGTTAAAAAGCTAAGGGACAGTGCCAAGGCCCTGTATACAAGCTCTGGTATCAGCACAAATAATAAACATAGAAATTTAGATGTTTCTTTGAGAGAGCTAAATTATTTTCTTCAGATATTCAGTAAGATTTTTAAATCCTGTGGGTTTTAATTTAAAATTTTTTAAGGTACCTCCACACTATTTTTCCTTATGACTGTACCATACTATCCTCTGACTAACAACTTGTAAGAATTAGGCTTTCTCCACATCCTCATCAAAAATCATATTTAGACTTTTCCCCTCACATTTTCTTAGCATCAATTACTTTTGCATGGATGATTCATTTTAACATATACATTGGGTGTGGATATACAGGCCTTGATCAGAATCACCACTTCCAGCCTTTTCTTTATCCCTCCTTTTCCTCTCCTCAGTAAATCTGAGAGAGCTTCAGGTTCATTATATTACCTTCATTCACTGTTACCACAATATCTTGGGAATGTTCACTACTAACACACCTTTTCCTCTTTCTCATTCTACTACTCCACATACAGGCCATACATGATTGTGGTTTTCACTTGAACACTGATGATGAATGACAATATGCACTTTCTTATACACATCTTGAAATTTCATCTCATTTACAAAAAAACATTTAGTAAAGTCATAGGTGCCTTTTTATTTTCAGAACTTCTAGTCATTAATGAGCTACTTGGATATTGTAAACATCATCTTGTAATCAGGTATTTGGTTTTCAAATCAGTTCTTCAGTTCAGTAGGTTGGCATTTTATTATGTAGATTACTTTCCCTTTCCTTGAGAGGGGGGTGAATTTTATCTACTGCTTTTCAATTTCTGTTGTGTGTGTGTGTGTGTGTGTGTGTGTGTGTGTGTGTGTGTGTGTGTGTTTTGCCAGTCCTGGGGCTTGAACTCCTGGCCTGGGCATTGTCCTTGGATACATTTGCTTATGGCTAACACAGCACCACTTCCTGCTTTTTCTGTGTATGTGGTTCTGGGGAATCAAACCCAGATGCTAGGTGAACACTTACCTCTAGGCAACCCTCCCAGCCTCTTATTTCTGTTTTTGTTGACTCTTTTGCTTTATGCCTGCTACTCCAACAATTTCAGAAACATTTCAGTAAGCAGATCAAAGTGTAGACATACACCTGGTTGGGAAAATGTACCCAATCACAAAAGTAACAAGTAAATCACAGAAGCAGAGTTGTGTCTCAGCATTTGTGGACAAAAGGAAACATAGCTCATTGAAGAAGATAATAATGATTTAAAGTAAAAGGGTGGGAAAACATTTTCCAAGCAAAGGGTCCTCAAAAACATTCAGGGGCACCTGAATTTGTATATGAGATTTAGAAGAGATAAAGGATATCGTATCTTATTGAGTCAAATAATCTAGCAAAGAGGGATAACAATTGTCCACATTCAGGTACTAAAGATCATGTGTCTAGATTTATAAGAAAAGACACATCTCAAACAACAGTAATGGAGATATAACTGCTCTACATTCAGAAATAAATACTTCATCTAGACACTAAACTACATTAAAGCAATTTAAAAATTAATTTGCACAATAGATCAAATAGATTTAAGAGAGTTTTAGAGTATATTTCATGCAATATATATATATAAAACACACATTCTTCTCTCAAGTCAATAGAATTTCTGTAACAGATAATATTATGGAATACAATGCAAGTATTAATAAATAGAAGAAAGTTAAAATATAACCTTCTGTATTCCCATCAGACATAATGAAAGAAATGTAGAAATCTACAGTAACAGGAGTTACAGACACTATATGTAACGTGTGAAGACTGAAAAATGTATTGTTGAACAACCAGTGGGTCACTGAAGGGACTTCATTAGTTGGACCTGAGTTTTTCATCTTCAGTTTTCATCTCCCTCCCCTCCTGTTCCTCACCCCAGTTACTTCTTGGAATTTTAACTGAGTCTTTAGGAGGGAGAGAGAGTTTTGCAAAGGCGTTAAACCAGATATGGCATACAGTCTTGCCAAGGAAGAGTGATGTAAACTCTTTTGTTGGTCACCAGGGGAAATATTCCTCTCTTGGCTTCACTAAATCTTATGACAAGCAAAAGCATGGTGCACATTGAAACCATCATGGCTTCCTTGGCCAGAGTTTTGCTTAGGTATCAAGTTTGCAGTAAATATCCTCAAGATATTAACACAGTGTTCAAAGAAATGGGCAAGAGGAGATATTTGGCCAACAGTCTTTCGCTTAAGGGAGAAGATACCAGGAAATGATCTACCAACTGTCAATTAGGGTATCAAATACTTCTCAAGTATGTACATATCTCAGCTTATCCAAAGGAAACCTAACTGTTGACAGGAGTGCTTTTATGAAAAGCCTGTCAGTAATATCAACAGTGCTGTAACAATGAACTAAACTTAATGGAATACTCTTGGGGAGAATTGTGCTGTGTTCTTTCTTACACCACAAGATTTTCATCATTCACTAATTAATTGTTAAGTTCCCGTGTCCTGGGTAGAATAAGAACTGAAACTTATCTCCCCTTGGGAAACAACAGATTCACACTATATAAAATAATTGTGTATGTTTATTTTACCTTAATCTTACAGATTGCATTCATTTCCACAACTACTTAAGTAGCTTTCTCCTCCAACAAAAATTGTATTCATTTCATACATATGTAGTAGAGCCAAATTCTTTTTCATTGCATTAGGAATTTGGTCCACAAACTCCTTGAGATTTTACACATGATAATATTGTAATTATACAGATGATCTTTCTATATAATTAAAATTGCTTATTCTACTTATAAATTGTAAATTCTATAATCCTTTGTGTCCATTACAATAAAAATAATACAGTTTGACTATCTAAAATTCTTTTTTTCACTTAACCTCTTTCACATTTTCTAGTCTTCCAGTATCTGGCAATTAGTAATCTGCACGCCATCTAAATAGCTTCACCATTCTAAAGCTTCCACTGTGGACAGAAAATAATCCCGAATTCATTCTTTAAAAATAAACCGAGACAAAGAGGCTGGAGCTGGTGGCTCACACTTATAAAAGCTACTCAGGAAAATAAGATCTGAGGATTGTGATTCAAAGCCAGCCCCGGGTGTGAAAGTCCATGAGACTCTTATCTCCACTTTACCACTGGAAAACCTGAGGTAGTACTGTGAGTCAACGTGGTAGAGTGCTAACATTGAGCTGAGGAGCGCAAAGACAGGAAAAAAAAAAAAAGAAGAGAGACAGACAGACATCCCTGGAAACCACTACTAATCTGCTTAAATAACATGGATAATATTCTGAAAAATTTTCACAAAACAAATCTGACAATGCATAAATGTATTTAAGTACCATGATAGTGGATTCATTTCAGGTATGCAAGAAGCAGGATTGACAATTTTCAGCAGAGAGGGGGGGGGGGGGGAGGGAGTGCTTATGTGAACCTCTGTGTCCTAGGGCTTGAAAGGACCTGGGTTTTACCTTGAGATTTTTTACTCAAAGTAGCTCTCTATCACTTGACTCATAGCACTACTGCCAGCTTTTTGGTAGTTAATTGGAAATGAGAGCCTTATCCACTTCTATGTTCAAACTGTCTTTAAATTGTATTGTTCAGATCTCAGCCTCCCGAGTAGCTAAGATTACAGATATGAACCACCAGTACCTGGATAACTTCCAGCATCTTTTAATGTACAGACTTATTTTAGAAATCTCTCATATGGTTTTTCCAGTACCAGGGCTTGAACATAAATCATCATGGTCACTTGGCTCTTTTGCTTATGTCTAGCATTGTATATTTGATCAGTACATTCCATCCTTGTATTTTATGGGCTCGTTGAACTTGGAGTATAGAAGATTTTTATGTTTTGTTTTGTTGCCAGTCCTGGGTTTGAGCTCAGGGCCTGAGCACTGTCCTTGGACTTTCTCAAGGCTAGAGCTCTACCACTTGAGCCTCAGCCCACTTCTGGCTTTTTTCTATGCATGTGGTACCGAGGAATTGAACCCGGGTCTTCATGCATGCTAGGCAAGCACTTTAACCACTAGGCCAAATTCCTGGCAGATATTCATTGCAGCACTATTCACCATAGCAAAGATATGGAACCAACCTAGATGGTCCTCAGTTGATGAGTGGATCAACAAGTTGTGGTATTTGTACACAATGGAAATCTATGCTGCTGTCAGAAAGAATGACATCGCCCCATTTGTTAGGAAATGGAAAGACTAAGAAAAAATCATATTAAGTGAAGTAAGCCAGACTCAAAGGAACTTAGGCTCAATGGTTTCCCTCATTTGTCATAATCAGTAGAAACCTTGGGCTCTACTAGCAGAGATTTGCAATAGAGTGAAATCTTGATACATAAGGCCATATAATGTGAAGCTAATTGAAAGGACCTCCAGGATATTGAAACAAAAGCCATATAATGAATGATTGTTGTCCTTAATGTACTATGTTGTCTCTCATCTCCTTTGCTGTCCCTTGGTTATCTCATATTGGTATAGTATCTCACTTTGTTATCTGATATATTGAATTTATTTGTATTTGGATATTTGAAATTTGATAGGGAAGGGGGGAAACCCAAGACGGGTCGGGGGTATGGGGGGGAGGGAAATGGGTACCAAGACATGTGAAAGGGTATCAATGTATGTGAATTAATGCACCTTCTATCTGGCAAATATCATGTAACCCTTTTACTAATTACAATAAAAAATTTAATAAAAAAAGAAGATTTTTATGCCAATGGTAGCATAGAACTGATATCCTCCAAATCTCAAACTTTTGAGTCATTAGGATTGCAGAAATGATCCTGACAACTTCCCCATGTGGACTTCATTTTCATTTTCCATCTACTTTTGATTTTAGAAAATCTGCATGGTTAAAGCCATGCTAATCTATTCAATGCATATTAATCATAAAGAACTTATATTCAGATTAACTCAACCTATAAGTTTTAGGAAAGAGAGAAGCCAATGAACAGACTCTGGCTGGAAATGGCCTCATGGTAGAGTGCTTGCCTAGCCCTGGGTTAGTTTCCTTGTACAGGAAATGCAGGAAATGTTGCTGAGGCTCAAGTTTTACAAGGGCTAACCTTGAGAAAGCTCAAGGACACTGCCCAGGCCTTGAGTTCAAGCCCCAGGACTGGTTGGAAAAAAAAAAGAAACTAAAATCTGTTAGTATAATTTCTTTCTTTTTCCTCAAGTTTTATTGACCGCTATATGAAAATATCCTTATTTCTTTCACTTACTGTGTATTTTTAATCATCTGATCTAAAATATTGTCATTTTTGACTTGAATATAATTTTCTCCAAATTATTCATTTTGTTTTAAAGCTAAATTCTGAAATATTGATTCCTATGGATGATCTTAAATTGATAAATGTCCATTACTTTCATGCTTAGAACTGCCACAGCTTCCTGTTTCACTTAAAGGCCACAATACCTACCATTATTTCCAGCGCCTATGTTGACATTAGGCCTTGTACCTTCCTATACAATCTTTCTTACACACTCTCTGTTATCAACTACAATATTTGTTTTGCTTTTATAGTATACAAATTTGAATTGTTTTCTCAGTGTAGATCTTTTTTTCTACAGGATTAACCCTTCATGTCATTGAAATTTCAGCTTAAATATCACTTAACAGAAGAGATCTGTTCCTATCATGTAATTTAGCATAATTTTCCATGTCAGCCCACATGGTATAATAGCTATAAGTTAGAGAAACTTTTACTCAAGTGGCTGAAATTATAAGACATAACAGTTATTTTGATAGGAAGTGCAAATTTAGTTTTGAGTTCCTGAATCCACTTTTTATACCTATTTGATCTGAGTGATTTACTGCAACACTCAGCTTCCATTTTTTCATAATAAAATGGAAATAATCATATTATAATTTACAAGGGTTGAAATGCTCAATATTCATAACACACTTAGTAATTGTCATATGTTAAATCCCATAGTAAAGTCTGGTATAATTTAATAGAATGTATTTTTAAATTTCAATTCTGGAGTCACTGGTTTGCATATGTACACAGCAATATTGCTTCCACTAAAAGGGATTTTTATGTGACTACAGAAAAATAACTAATAGGGTGGACCTGAGGTTGGTATCATTGTATGTCTCTTTACAAGGTAAGCTATAATTTAATATTTACATGAAAATAGAGATTCTAGGAGGATTATTGCTGTTTCTTAAGTGATAAGAATGACCCAGCTTCAAAAAAGCTGTACAAACAATATTGTTTATGATGAATATCTAGTTTCTTTACAGGAGTTTGAAAAATTTGTATGTTAGGCAGAAATAGTCTTTGTGAATAGCACCAAATGTAAACTCAGGCCTACTGAGTTTCTAATGTGCTTATCTGTTAGACAATATTTCATATCTTGTCACAACTCTTCTGCTGAATTTTACTATGTTTTGTGTGATTCTACTGTAGTAGACTTTGTAACTTATTCTTGGTTTCCTCAGAAGGTCACATTATTCACATCTTCACTTGATTTCCTTTGCTGTTTTTTTGCTACAATAAATCATAAATCTGATTACAAGTAGAATGCTGTCAATTCTCCTAGAAAATCACTAAACCAGAGAGAAGGAGATTTTGAGCACCCTGACAGCCTTGTTTACCAAAGTTTTAAATTTTGTGATTGCTTTATAGATAATTTATGAAAGATAAAGATTTAATAACAAATGGAGTGTTATAATTTGTATGGTCATGATGAACATTAGGAAAAGGAAACCTTCAGCACAATACTGAGATCTTTTTCTAGCAATAGATCTGTACAATGCTCTATGCCCTTAGATGTCCCTTATAACAGTATATCATAGATAAGCCAAATGTCATGAGGAGTTTATAGGAAGGGACAAATGATCAATTTGCAAATAAATGCCTTTTTTTAGTCACGTTCTTTACACTTCAGGTTATAATTAATGTAAAAAAATATGAATGTTTATGATAGGCTAATTCACCAATAAAAGGGAAAGGTTTGTGGGTATTTATTGAAAGCTATTTAAAAATAAATTTTAATCTAAATTTGATCCTAGTGCTACTCTAGGTGTTATGTTTGATGTAAGTGTGATAAATAAGACAATGGGGAAAGTAGGCAGACTTAGGTCTCTTTTCTTCCATGGAGTATAGCAGAATTCAAGCAGAACAGGGAAATCACAAGCGCATGTGCATTTTCCCATAGACATCACAGATTTTAAATATCTTATTGAATCATATACCAGGCACCTCCTGTTGATTGCAGTACCCCTATCACTTGCAGTTTCACTTTGGAAAAATCATACTGTTAATATTTTTGCTTTATTTGTTAAATCTGGAACTTGAACACATTAGGATCAGTGCACAAAGCATTAAAAAAAAATACAGGGTCTACCAACCTAGATGTTCCTCAGTTGATGAATGGATCAACAAGATGTGATATTTGTACACAATGGAATTCTATGCTGTTGTCAGAAAGAACGACATTGCCCCATTTGTTAGGAAATGGAAAGACTTAGAAAAAATCATATTAAGTGAAGTAAGCCAGACTCAAAGGAACTTAGGCTCAATGGTTTCCCTCATTTGTCATAATCAGTAGAAACCTTGGGCTCTCCTAGCAGAGATTTGCAATAGAGCAAAACCTTGATACATAAGGCCATATAGTATGATGCTAATTGAAAGGACCTCTAGGATATAGAAACAAAAGCCATATAATGAATGATTGTTGTTCTTAAGGTACGATGTTATCTCTTTTTGCTCTTTTGCTGTCCCTTAGTTATCTCATATTATTACAGTATCTCACTTTGTTATCTGATATGTTGGATACATTTGTATTTAGTTATTTGAAATTGGATAGGGAAGGGGGGAAAACAAGATGGGGGGGGGGAGGATAATGGGGACCAAGACATGTGAAAGGGTATCAATGTATGTGAATTAATGCACCTTCTATCTGGCAAATATCATGTAACCCTTTTATTAATTACAATAAAAGTATAAAAAATACAGGGTCTGGACACTATCTTTGCGCTTTTTGCTAAAGGCTAGCAATCTGCCACTTAAGCCACAGCTATATCTCTCCTAAACATAATTTCCCCCTTTCTCTCTCCTCTCCCCCCCCACAGGATCTTGGAATCTGATCTTTGGGCCTAGCACTGTCCCTATTCTTTTTCTTTGGTGTTTTGGGAATATTCTTTACTTGGTCGATTAAAATATTAATTTATTAATCTATGCCACACATTGTCCAAAATATTTACACATTTACATACTTAAAATTTGGGATTGTGAAATTTCTATATTTCAAATTACCTGGCATTTATATTTTATTGCTTCAATTTTTATTTCCTTAAATAATATAGAGCTTTGGACAGGGCTTCAACAAGTAATTAGTTAAGAAAAAGCAATTAGAGAATTAATAAATATATCAACAATTAAACTTTCATAGAAAATGAATAGCTAATAATCAATGCCAACAATATTTCAGAGGTTAAAACTACAACCTGTGAATTTTATATTTTATATTTTACAGGAAAAAACTATTATTAAGTTCCTTGGAATATTTTTCCCAATGATTACTGTGGTATAATTTCTATGTTACTTAATAGCATATCAGAATTGAAATGTCTCTTTCCCTACATGTCTCTTTCCCAACTATTTAGAGAATGAAGACTGGAATTCAACAGAGTAACATTTTCCTTCACTTAATCCAAAGGCTTTAGAAAAGTAAAAAGATTTATTTTGCGAAGTATTTTATAATTTTCTTTAACTACACAGTGATATTTGATAATGTCAAAATGATTTTGCTTTAGGGGACATGATTTTAACAATTGAAGAAAATTATTTGTTCTTTTTAAACTAATATTATTTGTGAATTATATTAACTAAGATAATATTTTAAGGTCAATTAATGTTTCTAAAAGTTACTGAGAAATACTGAATGAGAAGTATGCATGTATTCAGCTCGGTTTCATTATGCTAATATGATACATGTGAGGAAAATATCATTCAATCGTATATGGAGAAAAATATTTCTATTTACTCTCAAATCAAAGGTATAACTTAGTGTGCAATTTAGCCTTAAATATGCTTTCCTTAATTCTGCTTACTATGAATTGTGCTAGTCGGTTTAACCAATTCTACATTTGTGTTGAAAATTAATATATAAATTTTTATGAGTGAAAAGCATTGTAGAAGGAACTTTAGAAAAATAAAAAAAACTCAAAGGAATTAAAAAGAAGGTTTTATTTTTAAACGATAAAAGCCTACTAGATACTATGTTGGAAACGAACTGTATAACTTGTGGGGGGACTGAAAATAATGAGGGTAAGGGTGATAGTGTCCAAAAGGAAATACTCTTCAGGAGCATAGAAAATATCTATATATTTTCTATAAACCTATGTTAGCCATTTGTATTTTTATACTTGTATTCATTTGTATGTTTATACTTGTATTTCCTTAACTTGCCTTTCTGCTTCTATATATCTGCTTGCTAAAATCCTGAGAAATGCAACTGCTGTCCTTGGGGATAATCTACAACCACCCATTTGTCCTTGGTTCCCAGACTGAGCTACACTGTAGTAAGGAGTATACACATTCCAAGCCAGGAGCTAGAGAGAGTAGCCATCTGATACCTACAAGGTCAGACTTGTAAGGGCCAGCAAACTAGGGCAGATGTCAACCAATCACAAGTCCGTCACCATGGAGATCCCCTAGACTCATATCTGGCCTAAAACCATCCTCCTAAAATGACAGCCAGCTAGACTGACTAATGATTAGTCATGACCCCTTTCCTGCTTTGTATTGCATCAATCATTTAATGGAATTATAGTATAAATTTCCCTCGTGGTGTATTGATTTGTTGCTATTACTTGCTGGGGCCTTCCCCCTACCATAAATGTATAAAGGGGCTGTAATCTTGTGCTCAGGCCTCTGGTCTACACTCGACTATCAGTGTGCAGAGACCCTTACTCGAGCTCGTCAATAAACGACTCATTGCAATTTGCATTGATCTTTGGTCTCTGGCTATCAAGGGGGGGGGAAGAGGGGAGCTTCAAGTTTCTGGGCACAATACTCTCATTACCAGACTTATGTAACTGCAGCCTCTCTGTGTATTTTCTATATATATATATATATATATATATTATTGTAATTAATAAAAGGGTTACATGATATTTGCCAGACAGAAGGTGCAATAATTCACATACATTGATACCCTTTCATATGTCTTGGTCCCCATTACCCTCCCCCCACCTCCCATTTTGTTTTCCCCCCTTCCCTATCCAATTTCAAATAACCAAGTACAAACACATCCAATATATCAAATAACAAAGTGAGATACTGTAACAATTTGAGATACCCAAGGGACAGCAAAGGAAATGAGAGATAACATAGTACATTAAGGACAACAATCATTCATTATATGGCTTTTGTTTCAATATCCTGGAGGTCCTTTCAATTAGCTTCATACTATATAGCCTTATGTATCAAGCTTTTGCTCTATTGCAGATCTCTGCCAGTAGAGCCCAAGGTTTCTACTGATTATGACAAATGAGGGAAACCATTGAGCCTAAGTTCCTTTGAGTCTGGCTTACTTCACTTAATATGATTTTTTCTAAGTCTTTCCATTTCCTAACAAATGGGATGATGTCGTTCTTTCTGACAGCAGCATAGAATTCCATTGTGTACAAATACCACAACTTGTTGATCCACTCATCAACTGAGAGACATCTAGGTTGGTTCCATATCTTTGCTATGGTGAATAATGCTGCAATGAACATTGTTGTGCTAGTGGATTTAGTATGCCCTTGATTCTAGATGGTTGGGTAAATGCCAAGTAGTGGAATTGCTGGGTCATAGGGGAGTTCTATGTTTAGCCTTTTGAGGCACTGCCATACTGCTTTCCATAGTGGTTGAATGAGTTTGCACTCCCACCAACAGTGTAGTAGTGATCCCTCCTGGCCACATCCCCTCCAGCATCTGTTATTATTCGTTTTCCTGATCCTGGCCATTCTAACTGGAGTGAGGTAGAATCTTAGAGTTGTTTTGATTTGCATTTCTTTTATGACCAGAGATGTTGAGCATTTCTTCATGTGTCTATAGGCCATTTTTGTTTCTTGTTCAGAGAAAACTCTCTTTAAGTCTTTGGCCCATTTTTTAATGGGATGGTTGTTACTTTGGAGATTACTTTTGGAGTGATTCAATTTTTTGAGCTGTTGATATATTTTAGATATGAGGCCTTTGTCTGTTGTTTGGTTGGTGAAGATCTTCTCCCACTCTGTAAGCTTCCTAATTAATTTACTAGCTATGTCCTTTGCCATATAAAAGCTCTGCAGTTTAATGCAGTCCCACTTATCCAGCCTTTCTCTGATTTGTTGTGATTCTTGGTCCTTATTAAGGAAGTTTCGACCTGTGTCAAGGAGACCTAGTGTATCTCCTATTCCTTCTTGTAAAGTTTTCAGTGTGTCAGCTTTTACCTCCAGGTCTTTGATTCATTTGGAGTTAATTCTAGTGCAAGGTAACAAACAAGGATCCAGCTTTAGTTTTCTGCAGGTGCTTAGCCAGTTCTGCCAGCACAACTTTTTGAAGAGGCTGTCTTTCTTCCATTCTATTTTGTTGGCTCCCTTGTCAAAGATTAGGTGGCCATAGGTCTGTGGTTTAATATCTGGGTCCTCAGTTCTATTCCATTGGTCTTCAGGCCTGTTCTTGTGCCAGTACCAAGCTGTTTTGAGAATTACAGCTCTGTAATAGAGTCTAAAGTTTGGAATTGAAATTCCTCCTGCATTGTTCTTTCTGCTAAGAAGTGTTTTTGCTATATCGGGTCTTTTATTATTCCATATGAAATTTTGAATTGCCTCTTCTATTTCTTTAAAGAATGCCATTGGATATTGATGGTTATTGGGTTGAATTTGTAGATAGCCCTTGGCAAGATTGTCATTTTCACAATGTTGATTCTTCCAATCCAGGAGCATGGGAGGTTTTTCCATTTCCTTAGTTTTGCTTTAATTACCTTTTTTAGGGTTTTAAAGTTTTCATCAAAAAGGTCCTTTACATTCTTAGTTAAGCTAATTCCTAGGTACTTTATTTTCTTTGAGGCTATTGTGAAAGGAGTTGCTTTCCTGATTATGCCTCATTCCTCTCATTGTTGGCGTAAAGGAAGGCAGTTGATTTTTCAGGGTTAATTTTATAGCCTGCTACTCTTCCAAAGTTTTGAATCAGGTCAAGGAGGTTGGGAGTGGAGTCTATAGGATTCTTTAAATATAGAATCATGTCATCTGCAAAGAGGGATAGTTTTATTTCCTCTTTCCCTACTTGGATCCCCTTTATGCTTGCTTCATGCCTTATTGCACTGGCTAGGAATTCTAGTACTATGTTAAAGAGTAGTGGAGAGAGTGGGCATCCTTGTCTCATTCCTGATTTTAGAGGGAATGGCTTTAGATTTTCACCATTAAGTGTAATACTAGCAGTGGGTTTCTCATACACAGCCTTTATTACATTGAGGAATGTTCCATGGATTCCTAGTTTCTCCAGAGCTTTTAACATAAAGGGGTGTTGGATCTTGTCAAATGCCTTTTCTGCATCTATTGAGACAATCATGTGATTTTTGTCCTTGCTGCTGTTGATGTGTTGAATTATATTAATTGATTTGCATATGTTGATGTGATGAATCCAGTTTGATCATAGTGTATAATTTTTTGATGAGTTGTTGTAGATGGTTGGCCAGTATTTTGTTGAGATGTTTTGCATTGATGTTCATCAAAGAAATAGGTCTATAGTTTTCTTTCTTTGATGAATCTCTGTCTGGTTTGGGGATGGGGGTTATACTGGCTTCATAGAATTGGTTTGGTAAAGAACCTTCATTTTCAATTTCGTTGAAGAGCTTGAGGAGTATTGGTGTGAGCTCTGCTTTGAAGACCTTATAGAATTCAGCAGTGAATCCATCTGGCCCCGGGATTTTTTTAGGTGGAAATTCTCTAATTGCCATTTCTCTCTGTGTATTTTCTTTACAACAAAAATTTTAAACTACAGAATATTAGTAAAAATTTTGAAGATGTTTCTTCTAAAGTATTATTCAATTGGGGAAAAATTCATAAGTTGTATGAAGATGTAAACATTTTTACAAAAAAATAAGTAGGGGCCAGGAGTTTGGCCTAGTGGTAGAGTGCTTGCCTAGCATGCATGAAGACCCAGGTTGAATTCCTCGGTATCACAAACATAGAAAAAGATAGGAAGTGGTGCTGTGGCTCAAGTGGTAGAGGACTAGACTTAAGAAAAGTTCAAGGTCAGTGCTCCAGCCCTGAGTTCAAGCCCCATGACTGTCAAAAAAAATTATAAAAGGCCGGGGGTTTGTTCTAGTGGTAGAGTGCTGGCCTAACATGCACGGAAGACCTGGTTTTGATTCCTGGGTACCACATACATAGAAAAAAGGCAGAAGTGGTACTGAGGCTCAAGTGGTAGAGCTCTAGCCTTGAGAAGGTCCAAGGACAGTGCTCAGACCCTGAGTTCAGTCCCTATGACCGGCAAAAAAACAAAAAAGAAAAAACAAAGTAGCTCACAACATAGTTGTAGCAAGGATTATGGTCTTAATGAGAGCATTTTCTTTAAAAAATATACTAAAACAAGAAAATTATTGTTATATTTGTGTTTCTTTGACATTTTATTAGAAGCTACAATTTATAGTGCAGTATAGAAAAACTCAATAAAATATTTGAAGAACCAAATACAAATAAATCCAATATATCAGGTAATATTTGAAATTGGATAGAGAAGGGGGGAAAACCAAGACGGCGTGGGGGGAGAGGGAAGGGTAATGGGGACCAAGATATGTGAAAGGGTATCAATATATGTGAATTAATGCACCTTCGATCTGGCAAATATCATGTAACCCTTTTATTAATTACAATAAAAAGATAAAAGAAAAAATGTATTTGAAGATTTGCAAATTCAAAACTAAACCCTTACTAGGGAAGCATAGCATAGTTTTTAAGGAAGCTCAAATTTGTGAAACAATATATGAACTAAAATGTTGAACACACTTGATCTCTAAAGTATCATTTCTTTAGATTTTATATAACTGTTGAAATGCTACTATGTCTTCAAATGATCGATTATACCATTGTGCACACTGCACACACGTACACACACACACACACACACACATACACACATACACAAAACAGTTCCAACTGGATTGAAATATTATTTTTAAAAACACACTTCAAAAGCTTCAGAGTAATTATTGGAAGTACATAAGATTGGACAAACCAGACAGACAGTGGTGGCTCACACCTGTAACCCTACCTACTCAAGAGGGTGAGTCACAGGTAACGCGTCCAGTCCAGGCATTAAAGTCCTTAAGACACTTATCTCCAATTAAACACCAGAAAACCAGAAGTGGGGTTATGGTTCAAGTGGTAGAGCATTAGCCTTGCACTGAAGTGTTCAGGGACAACCCTCAGGCCCAGAGTTCAACACCACGACTGACAAACAAACAAAGAAAAAAGGTTGGAGAAACCTGATTAAGAAGTATTTTTGGGTCTTGGAGATATAAACATAACAACATAGACATAAAAATCTATGATGAAAAAAAATCTATGGTGAGCTATAAACCCTATATGCATAATATTTTATGACATAGATTAATATGTATCTATGACATGCAAAGCCTCAGCTTAATTTTAATTATGTTCTAAACCCAAGTGCCAGTGATTATGTATAGATCCCTTTCTTGAATACTTGTTTGTTAGACATGACATTTGAAATATGATGTAAAAATCAATGTTAATAAATTATTTAATAAGAAATAACTTTAAAATATTAAAAGCAGCTAACTAAATATAACAAAAAAGTGAGCATTTGTATGTGTGTTTTATGTGTGCATGAAAGCACTCATAAATGTCTCAAAGTTTCTAAAACCTCCCTAAGAAATTCCTCATTGTAGTCATGTAAAATACTGTAGATGCTAACCTGGATGCAAATATTTCTGTGACTAAATTTATCTTCAATATACTATTAGATTGCAATTATTCCTATAAAATGCTCTCGCAGGCCACTTACCAGTAATGTTACTTTCAACAACTGATTGATACCATTTGCCAATTTCTCCAATAACAACAGATTTTATATCTAAGTTACAAGAATTTTTCTTTAGTTATCAATAGTACTTTCTGTGTGCCTTAATTTTTTATGGTCCTAGTTTACTACAGTATGCATAACACCATTGAAATTTTCTCCTATTCCCCGATTAACTGATGTATTTGAAGACTCTCAGTGTGTTATTAGGTTGACAATATATGTGTAAATCTTATTATATAATGTTCAAAGATTCTATACCACAAATATAACTAAAATAATAGTAAATTTTAATAATATACACCATAAATAAAATACAAATGCACATCGAGAGAAATGAAACTCAATACCTTGAAAGATATTGTAATTTCACAACACTCATAGAAATTTACGTACCTATTAATGTAAACTATTGCCAAGGAAGCAAGGAGAGGGAAAAATCTAAGACACTATATAGAAATGTTAAGATCTTACCAGCATTTTTATTAGCACATTTCAATGAATTTAAAAATCCAGAAATATTTTCAAAGCAGAATCTGTTAATAGTTAAGAGAAATTAATAAAGTATACATAATTCTACATAATTTCATTGGTTGTACTACAAATATGAGTGCAGCAATGTTTTAATTATGGAAGAAATTCACAAGGATCTGTTCTTAATCAGCAACGGTGGGTGCTGGAAACCACTGAAAGAGGAATAGCATACCAAAGTTCTTTCTTAGGGCCTGGAGTTTGACATAGTAGTAGAGTGTGTACTTAGCATTCACAAAACACTGGGTTTGATTCATCAGTACAGTATGTACAGAAAAAAACAGAAGTAGTGATGTAGCTCAAGAGTAGAGCACTAGACTTGGAAAAGTTCAAGGACATTGCCCAGGTCTCCAGTTCAAGCTCCAGAAATGGCAAAAAAAATGTTCTCTTTTAGGCAGACTAGAGCAATTTTTTTTTAAAGAGGATAATTAAATGTTTCAATTGCATTCATAACCCTTGGACAATTTTCCTCAGTGTTTTCAAAGATTGATTTCTTCCTCTATCATATCTACTTCTTCTTGTCATTTTTCTTAGCATTTCCATGAATATATAGATATAGTGGAGCTTGCATGTTATCATGTATTATATTTTAAGAAATGCATTGTTTAATTTCAGTCTTGTTTAATTTGAGGGCTTTAATTAGCTTCAATTTGCTTGAACAGAGTGAATGCAAAGTGTATTGGATTTTAATTTAAAATGCTATTTCATAGTTGATTTAAGTACTAAAATGTAATACACAAATTGCACTTTTAGTCAAATGACTTTGAAGTATTTTTTGAAGTGTATAATTAAAATATTCAAATGTCTACTGATAAGCCACTTTCGGGAGCACTGGAGTATTCCTAAAGGTGACTGGG
The DNA here is from genome assembly GCF_031878675.1 of Megascapheus bottae. NCBI lineage: Eukaryota > Metazoa > Chordata > Mammalia > Rodentia > Geomyidae > Megascapheus > Megascapheus bottae. The sequence goes on from NC_143515.1 coordinate 28,594,383, forward strand.
AATAATACCAAATCCCAGCTTCCTCTGTCCGTGTCTTTCACAACACCTGGTAGACACTTTGAATAACTTTTTTTGAAGTACTCCAGAGTAAGATGCTTTTCACTAGTTATTAACATAACTCAGTAGAATTAGTCTAGTTTGCATTTTATGGGCATTTATATGTAGAACATATTTTCAAATGAGTACACCTCATTACCTTTAATAAGAGCAGGATGACTATTTTGATGGAAACTATTTGCAACCTTCATTGGCATGTATGATTTAATAAATGTGTTTATCTTATGCACATAATAATCATCTCTCCATCGTAAAATCTTTTAAGTCCTTGACTTTTCTTCAAAACAACCTTTTCTGAACAAATAAAATAACTTTCATCATTTTTGTCATGTTTACTTTCTCAATTTTCACAAAGAGCTTAATTTGCCTTCAAGATATTATCATTAATCTACATAGCTGTAAATGTGAAAGACAAATAAGTATTTCAGTTTGTCATTTGATGACAATCTAGTTGAAAGATAAATGATATATCAGTCCTCTCATCTTGAAAATCCTGGATTTTTTTCTTATATTCTGTTTCAGGTCAGTAATATATATTTGTTGTAATTATTTTCAGACTAAGCTTTTTCTGTGGGTTGATACTTTTCTTGGACCTTGGAAATTAACACAATTTTTGTTTATGAATTTCTATTCTAATGTAAACATTATGAATCATTTCATTGGCTATATTTAGTTTAATTTAATCTTTTTTAGTTTCAGAGATTTATTCTCTATAGCTATTTCTGAGTTGGTGGTCTTTTTCATTTTTTTTTCAGTCATGGAGCTTGAACTGGCATGGGTGCTGTCCCTGAGCTCTTCAGTTCAAGGCTATTGCCCTACCCCTTGAGCAAAGCACCACTTCTGGTTTTCTGGTGGTTAATTGGAGATAAGAGTCTCATGGAATAGTGCCTCGGTTGACTTTGAACTGGGATTCTCAGATCTCAGCCACCTGAGTAGCTATGATTACAGGCGTGAGCCACTGTGCCTAGCTCTTTTTCAAATACATATCTCCACTTTTCATGTATTTTTAAATTTTTTCTGTTAGTGCCATGCCTAGTTTCTTGATCATTACATTAGTATTTTATGTGATCATTTTATTCCTGTAATACATAATCAAATGAAAAGTATTTTATTGCAATTCTATTCTCTGTGTTTTCTTATAGAGTAATCTCTGTTTTGAAAAGAGCATAATGAATTTTTACAATGAAATATATGCATCAACATGTGCTTTTGTGTTTGTATCAGTACCTATATAAACACAATGTCTGTATTTTCAAATATTTTAGTTATCACAACATAAATTACAGCTATGTCTGTGTCTTATTTTTATCAGACATTCATGTATCTCAGATACTGTTCCATACATCCAAATTAGTGTATTTTATTAGCAATATAACATTCTTCTAAGTAATGACAGCAATACTCATGTCATAGCCTCCTACCAGGAGACGATAGGTATTTTAATCTATTCTGATATTATGTATTGTATTGTAATCATAGATACTGTAATCATTGCTAATTCTGTATTCATCAGTAAATATATATATATGCAGATGTATTTATGTATTCCTCAGCACATCTATATCATCAGGGTCTAGAAATAGATATGGTGAGTTAGAGATCATCAATGTATATGATTAATAAATTTAATAATCCAAAAAATAATTTAAAGAGGGAAATTTTGTCCTCACAATTTTGTAATTTAAAAATGTTGATTTCTGTTACCAAGAGAAAAATATTATTTCACATATATTAGTTTCTGGCCCCAATTTTGAATGCATTTTCTCATATGCCAGCTTAAATTTTATTTTATCTTCCTTGACAATATTTTACTTTAAAATCAAATGAGACCTGTAAATACTTAATCATTTTATTAATTAATTTTTTTTTTGCTGTTCCAGGGACCTGTTCCTGAAGTCTTTCACTCAAGGCTAGTGCTATACCACTTTGAGACTCCTGGTTTTCTAGTGAGTAATTGGAAATGGGAGTCTCCCTGACTTTCCTGCCTCAGGTAGCTGGCTTTGAATTACAGTCTTTAGATCTCAATTTACTGTTTTAACTAAGATTACAGACATGAGCCTCCAATGCCCTGCTAAACATTTTAATCTCTATTCCTTACTGCCTTTGATTTAAACACCATGATGTGTGAAATTCATATTTTTATTTCTTGCCTTCCATAATATTGACTTGAAAGAGGAAATTCTTGCAAACATAGCTCAAAACATTCTCCAGAAATGAAGGTCCCATCCCCTCAAGTCTCTGTGTTTGTCATATCGTCTAAATAACTTTCAAAACTTTTATCATCGTTATATTTTATGATATATAGTATATGTAAAACAAACTCAATAGTGTGTTTAATTTACTCTAAGCACTTAGTACTTGAGTTCTTTTGAATAATTTAAACCCATAATTATATTCAAAGAGAATAGAATAGTTAAGCATTAACCAACTTTGTTTTGCTGTCTTTTCTTATCCGTAGCTATATTTACAGCTGTATTAGATCTGTACACATAGGTAACTGAATACAAATCTCTATATTTCTATATCTATCTCTTTAGAGATATCCATAGCTGTATCTGCAATTACCTATATCATTTTATATCAATAACATTAGGCAATATCTATTATCTATCTATTAATAAAAAAGATAACCTTTTCCAATACTATTATATTTATGAGTATTTATGACTAGTAACTAAGAAATTTGAAGTTATTTTAATTTCAGCATCTAACATGTGGCTTCTAGTTTCACTTCTTAAAATAACTTAAAACTTCCCCCTTTTCTTTCTTTTTAAAATTTTTATTTTGCCAGTCCTGGGGCTTGAACTCAGGTCCCGTGCAGTGTCTGTGGGCTTGTCAAGGATACAGCTCTACCAGTTAAGCCATAGTACCCCTTTTGGCTTTTTTCTAAGTGTATTGTACTGAGGAATCGAACCCAGGTCTTAAGTTATGCTAGGCAAGTACTCTAACACTAAGTCTAACTCCTATCACCGTGATTCCCCCAAATGCTTTCACACATATTTTATATACTATCTATGCCAATGTGTAATAAGTGTATAAGTAAGGAAGTATATGTGTGTAATTTGTATATATTTGATTATATACATATGTACACACATAAATGTATGTATATATATACATGTGTATATGTACATTTATGTATATATATGTATATATATATACATACTACTGCCATGGTTTCAGTAGGTGGCACAGTCTGATATTGAATAATTTGATTATCTACCCTTAGCAATCTGTATGGCAAGATTACAAGTTTGTATTTCCATGCCTGGAAAGGACCAACTTAATATCATACTACATTTGTCACTGTGACTTGATGACCTAAAAAAAAATCTCATTATTTTACTTTTATTGAGAAAGCTTTACTCTGTCATCCTTCAAATCTATAATTTCCAAATTCCTGAATTGAAAATGATCTTTTAGTTTATTTTTTTGTTAGTGAATTGAGACTCAGAAATGCCATAGTGTCTCAGAAATTCATGTCTTCTCTTTACTCTGTTACATCACAAAGGCAGAGCCAAGTTTGAACACTTGATGAAAGCAATGTGTTCTTTCATCTCTCCGTTGTAAGCACACTTTCTCCTTACCATTCACAGGCAATTTGCACAGAGATGCTTTATGACAGCCACATGATCACTTGCTCCTCAATTTAAACTCACCAATGCTGGCATCAATTGGTGAAATTAGTGGATGTAGTTATTGTATTCTTTATTAAAAATGTTTCAACTCCAATGAACTGAAAGTGTCTTTATGTGTGTTTCATAAAGCATCTTTATAAATAGACCACATTTGAATGATAAGCCATAATGTACAATGATATTGTGACACAATTTGAAGATACTATATTGAGGCTGTTTGAAAGCCTATTACTAATAAATCCATGAAATTACTACATTTTTGAAGTACTTAACGATGTTAAGTATCTTTGCTGTATTAATGCTCCCATATAAAAAGTGAACTAGGTGAATTGATGGGATAGATGGATTGGGAAAGTTAGGAAATAATTTAAAGGGTGACTATGATCAAGAAACATTGTACTTACAAACTAACAGGTTGAATAGAAAGGCTTTGTATAGCAACTTAAGGATAATAAAAATACATTTAGTGTTTGTTCTATATCTCTCACATGTGTTGCTCTATGAAACTGCTCTACCACTTTGAGTCACAACTTCACTTCCAGTTTTCAGGTGGTGAATTGGAGATCAGCATCACAATGACATTCGTGCCCAGGATGGCTTTGAACCACTATCCTAAGAACTCAGCCTCCTAAGTAGATAGGATTACAGGCGTGAGCCACTGACACCTGGCTTAATCTTTAATTTAAAAATAGGTTCGTGCTCTGTATGCTAATTAAGCCCCAGAATCCAATAGGATATCATCTTCAATTTCTATTTTATTGAGAAACTCATAGTGTCGCTAGTATTCATGGCTGATTAAAAAATTTCTGAAAGAGGGCCGGGAGTTTGCCCTGGTGGTAGAGTGCTTGCCTAGCATGCACGAAGACCCGGGTTCGATTCCTCGGTACCCCACATACATAGCAAAAAGCTGGAAGTGGTGCTGAGGCTCAAGTGGTAGAGTGCTGGCCTTGAGAAAGTCCAAGGACAGGCTCAGGCCCTGAGGTCAAGCCCAGGACTGGCAAAAAAAAAATTTCTGAAAGAATTAGTAAAAGCAATAAGTGAATCAGGAGATTTTTTCCATGGATAGAGGATAATTATTCTTAAATGACAATCATTCAGGCAACAACACATCATAAAACTAAGAGTTTAGATGTAAAGAAAGGGAAATAACCAATACCTGAATGTGGATATAATTCATAAGTAGCCATAAATCTGTTCAAAGTGAAAAGGTTGACATTTGTGTGAGGGAATAAGATGCAATAGGGTTTGGAGTATCACTTACTCCTAAGGCATTGATTCATTTGTGTTGGGTAAAGTTGGATGACCAGTACATAATTCACAGCTGCATCTTTTCTTGTTTAACAATTTCAGTTACTTTGGTTAGTAACTGGTCATGTGAAAAGTTCATAAATATTAATGGAATGTTCTGAAATGTTCCATTTATTGTCCATGAATAGTCGTGAAGATAGTAAAAGAACTTGATTGAAAAGCATTTCTGTAATAAAGACACACTCCATTGGAAATTTTTCCTCTAATGTCATGGTTTTATCTTTTGTTATTCTTTTTCATTAGGAATATAAAGGAGAGCAGTGAGAGTGACTATGAATTGCACTTCATACATAACAAAATTCATTGCTTACACAAGATTTAATGATCCTTACGTTTGTTAAGCTTTTGACTCTGCATGCAGCTCTTTTCCTTACTCAACTATGCAAGACTTATTTAGAGTCATATAGTAAAGCATCTATATTATATATGGGTACAATTACTGACAGAATTAATTTTTCATGCTCAGCATTTTTAAATGACTAAAATTCTAGAATTAAATAATCTGGGAATATAACATAGCAAGAATCATTTGGTTGTATGTCTCTGCATAGGTACTGGTACTTGAAATCAGGCCCTCACCTATTTCTTTGGGTTTCTTTGCTTTATCACTTCAGAAATAGCAGCCTTATTTTTGCTCTATCTGGCTTTGAACTTAAGTGGCCAGGGTAATAGGTATGAACCATCAGTGCATAGATACAAAAATCAATATTTTGGAAGGTATATGCTTGTCCTGGGACTTGCACTCAGGTCCTAGCACTGTCCTTCAGCTTTTTTGCTCAAAGCTTGTGCTCTGACACCTGAGCCAAAGCCCCAGTTCTGTCTTTTGCTGTTTAAATGGAGATAAAGGTCTCACATATTTTCCTATCTAGGCTAGCTTTGAACCATAACCTCACCTATGAACTTCCTGAGTAGCTAGAAATCAAAGTATTCACCACTAACTCGTGGTAAAAATCAATACTTTAAAGTTTTTTTGGGGGACAATTCATTTAAATGGCTTAATGAGTCATAATGGTTTCCTAGTTTTCCCCTAAATTTATTTCATTGTAAATACTATTTTGAAAAGTTAAGTACAAATTAAATATGAGTGACATGGATATAATTTTGATGAGTCTGATTATCAGACTAATACTAATTTTTTTGCAAGTCCTGGAGCTTGTACTTAGGGCCTCCGCACTGTCCTAGAGCTTTCTCATAGCTAGCACTCTACCACCTGACCACAATACCACTTCTAAGACAATGCTAAAATTACAATCTTATGACAACATTAAAACTATCATTTGAAGGTTGATTCTGTGTGCATATCAAAAATTAATGCATGCTGAGAAGAAAATACCTCCTATAGAATTTATGACATTTACTTTGAAAATATTATAGAAATTGTTTGAAACTTCTGTTCTTGGATTTATCGTCATTACTGTCATATTTAAGTAAGTTTATCTGTTTCTCACAATTACAGGTAGGGATAGTAGTTTCAAGAACCCATTTAAATAGATAATTCATAATACAACAAATAGTTACAAAGTGGAAAAATACATTTGTTAAGAGTAATCATTAGTCTTAGGGATATAGTAAGGGTTCATGAATAAACTACTATAGATGATTATTTGTATTTCTGACTAACTGTAGCAATCAGGAAAAAGAAATGCAAGAAACAAAGGCTTTAAAATCTTTCTTCCTTGCCCTTTTGTAAGAATTTTTTCAAGTAATACTATTTTTCTTCCACGCATATATACATATTTAGGAATAACATTTCATAAATTACTGATGAAGTCACACCAAATTCTATTCCTATGCCCTTAGTCATACATTTTGATAATATTCATAAACTTCCTGGGAAAATATGATGCGTAGAAAAAGATGTGCATTTATAAATAATATAATTTGAATTCTCTGTCAAATAATTTGGTCAGAGGTCAGTCACATGTGATCATATTTGCATTTCTTCTTTAAAAAATAATAAGATCCAAAAGTCATAAAACCATAAACAACCTCATTGCAACTGTATTCTCATTATGCCGTTTCTTTCCACAATTTTTTTTCTTCCATATATTTTCTATTGTAATTAATAGAAGGGTTACATGATATTTGCCAGATAGATGGTGCATTAATTCCCATACATTGATACTCTTTCACATGTCTTGGTCCCCATTTCCCTCCCCCCCACCCCCACCCCTCATCTTGTTTTCCCCCGTTCCCTATCCAATTTCAGATAACCAAATACAAATATATCCGATATATCAGGTAACAAAGTGAGATACTGTAACAATATGAGATAACCAAGGGACAGCAAAAAAGATGAGAGATAACATAGTACCTTAAGAACAACAATCATTCATTATATGGCTTATGTTTACATCATATTTTAAATGACAAGTTTAACAAACAAGTGTTCAAGGAGGGAATCTCTAATTACAATCTCTGGGACTTAGTATTTAGAACTTAATCAAAATTAGGCTAAGGGTTTGTATGTCATAGAAACATATCAATTTATGAAATAAAACATTGTCTATAGAGTCATAGGTTTTTATGTCTATATAGTTATGTTTGTATTTCCATTACCATGTCCGTAGCTTTGGGTATGCAGTTATTGAGTCCTTGCTCTTGTACTCTTTGGGTTTTTTTTGGCATTTTTTAAAATGTTTTTTTATTGTAATTAGTAAAAGGGTTACAAGATATTTGCAAGATAGAAGGTGCATTAATTCACATACATTGATACCCTTTCACATGTCTTGGTACCCATTTCCCTCCCCCCCCCACACCCCGCACCCATTTGGTTTTCCCCCCTTCCCTATCAAATTTCACATATCCAAATACAAATAAATTCAATATATCAGATAACAAAGTGAGATACTATACCAATATGAGATAACCAAGGGACAGCAAAGGAGATGAGAGACAACATAGTACATTAAGGACAACAATCATTCATTATATGGCTTTTGTTTCAATATCCTGGAGGTCCTTTCAATTAGCTTCACATTATGTGGCCTTATGTACCAAGATTTTGCTCTATTTCAGATCTCTGCTAGTAGAGCCCAAGGTTTCTACTGATTATGACAAGTGAGGGAAACCATTGAGCCTAAGTTCCTTTGAGTCTGGCTTACTTCACTTAATATGGTTTTTTCTAAGTCTTTCCATTTCCTAACAAATGGGGCGATGTCATTCTTTCTGACAGCAGCATAAAATTCCATTGTGTACAAATACCACAACTTGTTGATCCACTCATCAACTGAGGGACATCTAGGTTGGTTCCATATCTTTGCTATGGTGAATAGTGCTGCAATGAACATTGTGCTAGTGGGTTTAGTATGTCCTTGTTTCTGGTTGGTTGGGTAAATGCCAAGTAGTGGAATTGCTGGGTCATAGGGGAGTTCTATGTTTAGCCTTTTGAGGCACTGCCACACTGCTTTCCATAGTGGTTGAACGACTTTGCACTCCCACCAACAGTGTAGTAGTGATCCCTCCTGGCCACATCCCCTTCAGCATCTGTTGTCATTCGTTTTCCTGATCCTGGCCATTCTAACTGGAGTGAGGTGGAATCTTAGAGTTGTTTTGATTTGCATTTCTTTTATGACCAGAGATGTTGAGCATTTCTTCATGTGTCTATAGGCCATTTTTGTTTCTTCTTCAGAGAAGATTCTCTTTAAGTCTTTGGCCCATTTTTTAACGGGATGGTTGTTACTTTGGAGGTTAGTTTTGGAGTGATTCAATTTTTTGAGCTGTTGATATATTTTAGATATGAGGCCTTTGTCCGTTGTTTGGTTGGTGAAGATCTTCTCCCACTCTGTAGGCTTCCTGATTAGTTTACTAGCTATGTCCTTTGCCATACAAAAGCTCTGCAGTTTAATGCAGTCCCACTTATCCAGCCTTTCTCTGATTTGTTGTGATTCTTGGTCTTATTAAGAAAGTTTCGACCTGTGCCAAGGAGGCTTAGTGTATCTCCTATTCCTTCCTGTAAAGTTTTCAGTGTGTCAGCTTTTACCTCCAGGTCTTTGATCCATTTGGAGTTAATTCTAGTGCAAGGTGACAAAGAAGGATCCAGCTTTAGTTTTCTGCAGGTGCTTAACCAGTTCTGCCAGCACAACTTGTTGAAGAGGCTGTCTTTCTTCCATTCTATTTTTTTGGCTCCCTTGTCAAAGATTAGGTGGCCATAGGTCTGTGGTTTAATATCTGGGTCCTCAGTTCTATTCCATTGGTCTTCAGGCCTGTTCCTGTGCCATTATCAAGCTGTTTTGAGAATTATACCTCTGTAATAGAGTCTAAAGTTTGGAATTGAAATTCCTCCTGCACTGTTCTTTCTGCTAAGAAGTGTTTTTGCTATATGGGGTCTTTTATTATTCCATATGAAATTTTGGAATCCCTCTTCTATTTCTTAAAGAATGACATTGGGATGTTGATGGGTATTGCATTGAATTTGTAGATAGCTCTTGGCAAGATTGTCATTTTCAGAAGGTTGATTCTTCCAATCCAGGACCATGGGAGGTTTTTCCATTTCCTTAGTTCTGCTTTAATTTCCTTTTTTAGGTTTTAAAGTTTTCGTCAAAAAGGTCCTTTACATTCTTAGTTAAGCTAATTCCTAGGTACTTTATTTTCTTTGAGGTTATTGTGAAAGGAGTTTCTTTCCTGATTATTGCCTCGTTCCTCTCACGGTTGGCGTAAAGGAAGGCAGTTGATTTTTGAGGGTTGATTTTATAGCCTGCTACTCTTCCAAAGCTTTGATTCAGCTCAAGGAGCTTGGGAGTAGAGTCTATAGGATTCTTTAAATCATGTCATCTGCAAAGAGGGATAGTTTTGTTTCCTCTTTCCCTACTTGGATCCCTTTATGCTTGCTTCTTGCCTGCCTAGGAATTCTAGTACTATGTTAAAGAGTAGTGGAGAGAGTGGGCATCCTTGTCTCGTTCCTGATTTTAGAGGGAATGGCTTTAGATTTTCACCATTAAGTGTAATACTAGCAGTGGGTTTCTCATACACAGCCTTTATTACATTGAGGAATGTTCCATGGATTCCTAGTTTCTCCAGAGCTATTAACATAAAGGGGTGTTGGATCTTGTCAAATGCCTTTTCTGCATCTATTGAGACAATCATGTGATTTTTGTCCTTGCTCCTGTTGATGTGTTGAATTATATTAATTGATTTGCGTATGTTGAACCAGCTTTGCCTCCCTGTGATGAATCCAGTTTGATCATGGTGTATAATTTTTTTTGATGAGTTGTTGTAGACAGTTGGCCAGTATTTTGTTGAGAAGTTTTGCATCGATGTTCATCAAAGATATAAGTCTATAGTTCTCTTTCTTTGATGAATCTCTGTCTGGTTTGGGGATCAGGGTTATACTGGCTTCATAGAATGAGTTTGGTAAGGAACCTTCATTTTCAATTTCGTTGAAGAGCTTGAGGAGTATTGGTGTGAGCTCTGCTTTGAAGACCTTATAGAATTCAGCTGTGAATCCATCTGGCCCTGGGATTTTCTTAGGTGGAAGTTCTCTAATTGCCATTTCTATTTCAGAGCTTAAAATAGGCCTGTTCAGTTGGCTTAGCTCTTCTTGGTTCAGTGTGGGCATGTTAATATTGGCTAGGAATTCATCCATTTCATCTAGATTCTCAAATTTGTTGGCATAAAGGTTTGAGAAGTATTCCCTCATGATATTCTGGATCTTGGTAATTTCTGTTGTGATATTACCATTTTCATCTGCGATTTTGTTTATTTCGATATGCTCTCTTCTTTTTTTGGTAAGATTTGCTAAGGGCTTGTCAATTTTGTTAATTCTTTCAAAGAACCAACTCCTTCTTTTGTTGATACTTTCTATAGTTTTTTTTGGATTCCAAATCATTTAATTCTGCTTTGATTTTAATTATTTGCTTTCTTCTACTGGGATTAGGGTTGGTTTGTTGCTCTTTTTCCAGGAGCTTAAGGTGAGACATTAACTTGTTGGTTTGCAATTTTTCCAACTTGTTGTTGTAGGCACTCAGCACTATAAATTTTCCTCTGAGTAGTGCCTTTGCTGTGTCCCAAAGGAGTTGGTATTTTGTGTGCTCCTTACTGTTAAATTTCATAAACTATTGGATTTCTGTTCTGATCTCTTCGATGACCCATTGGTGATTCAACAATGTGTTGTTCAGTCTCCATGAGTTACAGGGTTTTCGTTGGTGGAGATGTGTGTTCAGTTCCAGTTTGATGCCTTTGTGGTCTGAGAGTGTGCATGGAATAATTTCAGTGTTTCTGAATCTGTCCAGGTTTGTTTTATGGCCTAAGATGTGATCTATTTTGGAAAATGTTCCATGTGCTGATATTGAGAGTTAGGATTGAGAGATATTTATTAGGTCCTACCATTTTTGAAGCTTTTATTTGGGCCTGTGTCTTGACAGTTCTTGTGGTCCTTAGGTGGTATGCTGTTTAGGTGCCATTTCTTTCCCTATATTGCATTTATTTTGGTTTTCTATGTATAGAACATCTTTCAGAATTCTCTGTAGTGTTGGTTTTGTTGCGACATATTGTTGCAGCTTTTCCCTGGAATGGAATGTTTTTATCGTTCCCTCAGTTATGAATGAGAGCTTAGCTGGGTACAGTATTCTTGGTTGGTAGTTATTTGACTTAAGGGCATGACATACATGCTTCCAGTCACTTCTTGCTTGCATGGTCTCTGCTGAGTAATCTGGGGTTATTCTGATTGGTTTTCCTTTATAGGTTACTGAACCCTTTTCCCTGGCTGCCTTTAGGATCCTTTTTTTGGTTTCTACTGATCCAGTTCGGATTACGATGTGGCGGTGAGATGTTCTTTTCTGGTCAGGTCTGTTTGGGGTTCTAAAAGCTTCTTGTAGCTGGATGGGTCTGCCCTTCTGGATATTTGGGAAATTCTCTGAGATGATTCCCTGAAGTATATTTCCAATACCATTGACCTCTTTCTCCAGACCCTCCTCAATACCAATTAGCCTTAAATTAGGCTTCCTAATTGTATCTTGGACCTCCTGAAGCGCTCTCTCATTTTTCCTAGATTTGGATTGACTCATTTTCTGCTCTTTCTCTATAATAACTAAATTATCTTCAGCCCTGGAAATTCTCTCCTCTGCATTGTCTAACCTGCTATCAAAGCTATCTCCTTTTTTTTCATCTCCCTTGCTACTAATTGCTCATTTTTGATGCCTTGCATCTCTTCTTTTAGATCATGTATGGATTTCTTTAGCTCCTTGATTTCCATTTGAGTGGTTAGCTCAGTAGCTTTATTTTCTTTGAACATTTGCTGGAGTTCGGTCACCTTTTTATTTGTGTATTCTATGAATTCATCCATCTTTCTTTGAACAACCTTTATTATGGCCTCCTTTATGGCTTCTTCTTTTTCACTTATCACCTTTTTTATGATTTCCTCTTGTTCAGCTATGGCTTCCTCCCTTATCTCTTTCTTTATATTTTCACATTTTTCATTAATGATGTTTATCAATTGCATTTGTACAGCACTTGGAAGACTCTCCTCTAGGTTTGCCAGTGACTGTTCCATTGGCTGTTTACAATGGGTCGGGGGGATGGGGGATGTTGTTTCTTGATTTGACATTTTTCTTGAAAATGGGAGCAAGATTAATACTAAACACGATTATAGTTTTTCAGACATAACCAACCTAGACCTCTGTAGCTGGCAGACTCTAGATGTTCACAAGTTTTGATTGGTGTTATCACTCTTTCTTTTTGTGCAGTTACCGACTAGTCTAATAATTCACTGATAAGCGACTTATATCCAAAACAATAAGCCTCTCAATCCAATCTCTATTGTCTTTAAGTCCCTCTGAGCCTAGAGAATAATTAAACACCTAGATATACAATGTTGCTCAACAGCCATCAAGTGTAGATCCATGCAGTATAAGGGTTGAAAGAGGAGCAGAGGTCCAGAGATAGAAAAATAGAATGAGAGAGGTCAGGGGGTAAGTAGGTAGCATATTTCAGTACAAAGTTTGGAAAGTATTAGAATAAAACTTATGTGTTGCTGCGCGACTAGCTCTTAGCCCAACCAGTGGCCTCACAGTGGACCATGGGATGGATCTGCGAGCTTCCGTCTGAGCGCGGTTGGCGGACGTTTTCCTGTGCTGCTTCCAGGGGCGGCCCCAAGCCAAGGGTCTGGGGATTGAGAGTTTCAAGGGCTCTCAGCAGGACCAGCAGGAGACCCCTCTGTTCCCAGGGGCAGGGCCCTGCTGGGGACGTGGGCTCCAAGTGCGGAGCCGCGCCTTTTTGGTTCTCAGAAGGGGAGCTTGGCTGCTGGTCAGCCCTTCAGATCCCTGCTGTGTTTCCACTGCTTTATCAGAGTCTGTGACTGTGGGGGGGGGGCCCTCGGTGGTGTCTTGCTCAGGATTCCCAGCTGGAGGATGCCCCGCTCAAGAATGGGGGGGGGGCAGATGCAGGCTCTTATTTACCCGAACCCCCTACCCACTGTTGTAAGGCAGGGTCCCAATGTTCCACTCTCCAGATCCAGTGGCCTGGGAGAGGAGCCTGGTAGGCGGGTGGGAGCTGGGACAGTTCCGCCTCCCCTGATGGGGTGCTGAGTCTTAGGGTCAGCCCATTTGTCAGTCTCCAGTCAGAGGGCTGGGGGTTGAGCCCATTGGGCGGGTGGGAGTTGGGACAGCCCTGCCTCGCTTGGTGGGGTGCTGGGTCTTATGGGTAGCCCGCCTGTCAATCTCCAGTCAATGGCCTGAGGGAGGGGGCTGTTGAGGGAAGGGACAGGATTCTAAATTCCTTGCCCCCCTGCTCCCGCCAGTCTTTCTCGGGCGGGGTGTTGGGGTCTGAGTTAAGTTCTATTGCTTGGCACCCACTCCACTTTCCCGATGTGTTTGGGGATGCGCTGTATTACTCACGCCTCTGCGTCTGTCTGCGGGTGTTCCATGGTGGTGGGGAGTCTTTCACTCCCTTCGGGTCTCCGCTGCCGCCTGTGTTCTGCGTCTGGGTTCTGCTGCTTGCTGTTCTGGTTCCGCGTCTGGGTTCTGCTGCTTCCGTCGTTCGCTGGCCCGCTTCTGTGCTGGTTTCTGCAGCCGTTGGGCTCCCAGCCTGGTGCCCTCCACTGCCTCCGCTTTTCGTGGATTAGAGCCGGTGCCCGCCGCCGCTTTCCCCGCGTGGATCCGGCACCCGCTCAAGCTGCTTTTCGCGGCTTGGTCCGGTGCCAGGTGCTGCTTATCGTGGCTTTCCGAGGCTTTGGGCGAGAGGTGGAGGAGGGGTCCTCGCGTTCCGAATTCTTTGAGAAAGTTGGATGTGAGCTTTATCTGGATTTCTTTTCTGGTTTGAGTCCTTCTCCGTTGCTTTTTGAGTTTGTTGTTGTGGATTTCTTTAGGTAGTTGGCTCGTGGGACTCCCTGGTTCTCTCTTTTTGTCAGAGAAAGCTAGGCAGCGTCCCTATTATCTCAGCGCCATCTTCCTTCTCCCTTCTTTCCACAATTTTTGAGGCAAACAATTTATATCATATGATGACATGGGCAAAGATTGCATCAAGTAATACGAGAACATATAAAAGTGAGTATAAAATGCTCAATGTCATCAAACATTTAGCATTCATAGGCTCACAAATTGTAGTTCCAGCCTTTACATGACATGTTTTAGTAAGGGCTTAGCTTTTGTCCATATATTACATCCATTTGATTGGATTCTTTTTCTCCCTACCCTTTCCCAGTATAAGCTTCTAAAGGGTTTATTAAATTAAGAATAGTTAGACCAGTTGAACAGTATGGAAATGCATTTTGAAATATGAGGCAGAGTGGTTAGTTGTAGTCTAATCCAGCCTAAAAATGAGAATTCAAATTTTAAAAAATATAATAATTAATGTACTGATTAAAAATGTTCAGACCTTTTGGCCATCATGATTTACTAACTTTTGTTTCTTACACATTGACTATACATACAGTTAATTTTTTAATTTAAAATTTTCTTCTTTTTATAAAACACAGGAGAGGTAATTTGTTTACATAACTGTTACCTTAACCAACACTGAACAACAAAATAAATATGTAATACTGAATTATTCTCTAAGATGAATGTTCACTGCTAGCTAGATGGAATTTTACTTTTATAATATCACTCTTGAGTTAGAATTACCTACTTTAAAATATCACTGGAATTCCACAAAACAACTCAATTACCTGGAAGTTTTCTCTCAGGGTACTGTAGCATCATGGAAAAGAGAACAAAAGGATTCATTAAACACATTACTCTCATGTGGTTACCACTCTGTGTTCACAAATATTTGATACTTCACATATGATAGGTTTAATCTAACTGCAAACTGAATACCTTGTATCATTTATGCATCAATAACTTCTCTTACACATTGGGCACATATCAGTGAATTTATGAAATGTGGCAAAACATCATTTGGTGAAGTTGTTTTCTAGATAAACTGTTCTATTTCCTTTCCAAATAGAAAACATCACACTTTTCATCATTTTTGAGGCTAGTGCTTAAGTTTCTCCAGAAAGGTACAAGGGCTTGTGCAGTTTTGTGTAATATATTATTCTTTGAGAAGTTACTCAGATATTGTACCAAACATATTTGGGTGTTTGTTCAGGGCATTTACAGTGTATCCCTGCAGAGGTCCTCTTGTAATACTGAAAATATTTTACACAACTCCTTTTCTTAAAGTGAAAGATTATTTAATTAGAATAAGCACACAGACTTTGTTTCTAAATTCAGGCAGATCTGTAGCTTAGACTCCATACAGTCATTTAATACTGGTATTTATCTCAGACTCCTGAGTAGCTAGGATTCCATATGTGAGCTCCTGGCACTTGACCAGAGTCCCTTTTTTTAATTGGCTGTGCTACTTAAAGTAATCAACATATTCTATACAAGCTCCATCAACTTTCCAATAGCATTCTTACTAGAGGTATAAAAATAAATCCTAGGGCGGGGAGTTTAGCCTAGTGATAGAGTGCTTGCCTAGCATGCATGAAGACCCGGGTTCAATTCCTAGGTACCACATACATAGAAAAAAATCCAGAAAGGGTGCTGTGACTCAAGTGGTAGAGCTCTAGCCTCGAGAAAGCCCAAGGATAGAGCCCAAGCCCTGAGTTCAAGGCAATAAAATAAAATAAATCTTAGACTATATGCAGATGCACAAAAGACTTCAAATGGAAATCCTTAGCAAAAGATCAATGCTGGAGGCATCACAATACCTGATTTCAGACTATACTACAAAACAATTGTAGCAAAACAGCATGGTATGAGAACAAATCCAGACATCAGAGCAATGGAATTCATCAGAAGACATAGAAATATGACCATGCAGCTACAGCCAGCTGATTTGTAACAAAGGTGCCCAAAACCTGCTTTAGAGAAAACATATCATTTTCAAACAAGGTTGCTGAGAAAACTCACAGTCCATTCAGAGAAGACAATCAAGGTCCCTGTTTCTCACCTTGAACCAAATCTGTTCAAAATGGTCAAAAACCTTAATGGAAGATCTGAGTTTGTACAGAAAAATACAGAGAAAACACAATAAGATATAAGAGAACCTTACTGAATAAAATTTCAATAGCTCAGCAAAAGAACAAAGATAGACCAATGTAATGGTATCAAACCAAAAAGCTTTGGCACTGCATTGAAAATAGACTTTAGAATGATAAGACAGTCTTCAGAATGGGGAAAATAATCTTTGCCAGTTACATAACATGAAAATAATAACTAGACTATACAAAGAGTTCAAAAAGCTATACCCAAAATAAAACAAATTGATTAATAAAGGGACAAATAACCTGGAAGAATATTCTCAAAATTAAAAATTAAATTGCTAATAAACAAGAAAATATTTCAATATCTTTGGCTTATAATTAACTGAAAACCACAATGACATGGAGATTTATATTTCTTTTTTTACCTTAGGCAGAGTAGCTACTATTGTGAATAAAATACTAGTGAGAACATGAGTAAATTATTATAAATTATTTCTAGGAAACTAAACCAATATGCCTACCAGAGAGAACACAATGAGAGTTCTTAAATTTCAAAAATTAAAACTACCATATTATCCCATTATTTTATACTTACACCTGTATTTAAAGAACCATAAGTCAATACACAATATAGATACCTACACAGCTATGTTTAATGCATCACTATTTACAATGGATAATTATCTAATCAGTCTGGATGCTCAAGACAGATAAAGAAAATGTGGTGTATTATCAAAATGGAATGACAGTCAAGCTAAAGTGCTCATCCATAGACTCCCAGATAAAAAGTTATATTCATATACTTCTATAAAGAAAATATAAAGAAGAAAAAGTACATATTTTCAAGAAAATGAGTGGAGAAGGAGAGCATCACATTGAACAAAATAAGCTTGACTCAAAAAGACAAAGGATACCAAAGGATGAAAAATACTGATTGTGGTATACATAAGAATACAAAATAAGCTTTTACTGGAACAGTAGGCTGGGTATGCAACATAACCTCCCAAGGAACTTAGATTGTAATGCAATTGACACCAAGAAATACATTTATTTTAGTGTTTTATATAATTGTGAGATAATTAATAGGACTCTTTTAGGGAATTCCTTAGAATTCCTTAGTAGTGTTTCATAACTATTGAGTATTCTAAACTCACACCAAGATTCTATTTATATCTTACTAGTTACAGGTGTGTGAATGCCTACTTAGTTGTCTTGGCTGATATGAAATAAGATCTCACTACTTCTTTTTTGGTCTAATCTGACATTGAACTTCAGTGATCCATCAGTTTCCAGTTCTCAAGCAGCTGTGGATATAGGTATGTGCTACTGTGCTCTGTTATTGTTTTTTGTTTGCGTTGCTTTTAAAAATTGCTTATTTCTCTTTTAAAATACAAAACTTGGAGCCAGCTTGAAATTCTAGCTGCTTTGGAAGCTAACATCCAAGAATCATGTTTTGAAACCAGCCTGGGAAAGAAAGTTCAAGAGATTCTTATCTCCAGTCACCTTCCAGAAAACCTTAAACAAAAGGAGCACAGAGACAGCTCTCAGTCCCTGAGTTCAAGGCACATGACTAAACAAACCAACCAAACAAAAACCCCTAATATAGAAAACAGGCATTTCCTACATTTCTTCTACTTCCTGTTTTCTTGCCGATGAGGAAGTGCTACTACGTCTCCTTCTAAAGACTAAAAATACAGAAAGGAAAGCATAGAAAGCATGACAGATCCTGTGATGACTTAGCTGGTGCCCTGGATGTGTTCTCTACAAATTGTCACCTGATTGATCAAGAAGTAAGTTACATGTCAAAGATTGCTTGGAGAAACGCTCAGAAACACAACTAGCAAATCAGTTTTTTTTTCCTTCTTCTCAAGGAAAAGTAAATGCTAATTGAAGAAAATTAGCTGTTTGTCCCTGAAATCCAATGCAACTGGTAACAGAGAAATATAATGATTTTTGGTTTGGTTTACATGCACCTAGCTCTTCAAAATTTTGCTTGAATTTAATCCTCGTCTCAAGTCACATGATGGGACATAATGTTGAGTGTTATTAGCTCCTGTGACTCTGTCCTTAGGATTGGATCAGAGCCCTTATCAAAGGACTCAAGGACATGAGCTATTCCTTTTGCTTTTGATGTCATGAAAACCTAATGTCTTTCCCTCTGTTCTGAGGAAATACTGGGCCATTGGAGACACCAGATGTTTCATCTTTGTTTTGAATTTGCCATGTTGAAAATTAAAGATTATTCAGTTTACATTTCTTTGTTATAGCACTACAAACAGAGTAATGCAGTGCTACCAATGATTTCATGTCTGATACTATATTCAAACTGAGTATTGAAGAATGTACAGTAGAAAATGCAAGGTAGGACGGTCATGGGGCAAAGAGAAGGATTTCTCAAGTAATAGTTTTTAGAAACTTAATGAGATTGTGTGTGTGTGTGTGTGTGTGTGTGTGTGTGTGTGTGTGTGTGTGTACTAGTACTGGGGCTTGAATTGAAGGTCTCACATTCTTTCACTGACTTTTTCAATCAAGGCTCTACCACTTGAGCCAAACAAATGAGCTTCACTAATAATGAAATTTTATTGAATATATTTATAGTACTTTTAAGAGAATTTTAGAATACATAAATCTCAAAACAGTTATTGCTTGCATAGTATTCAAGGATGATAAATATAAAAATCTAATAATCATTGTTAAATATCCTTTCATCATTATCTGGAGTTCTCAGCTCTAATTGTTTTAATAATTCTACATTAAGCTAAGCTATATCATAGTGTACTCTTTCATAGGCCAGTGTTATACCACTTGAGCTACAGTGCCACATATGGCTTTTTCTGAGTAGTTTACTGAAAATATGAATCTAATGGACTTTTCTGCCTTTGGCTGGTTTTGAACTGCAATCCTCAGATCTTAGCCACCTGGGTAGCTAAGATTACAGGAGGGAGCCACTGGAGCCCAGAGAAAATATATTCTTCCATGAGTTTAGGATCAGATAAGACAAAGATACAACTTTCTTCCATACATGAGTATCAAGCCAAAACACATACAGCTAGTATAAAAATTATAACAAGCCACACATTTACCAGTGACAATTTAAAGTGATATTGGCTGGCAATTTTCCCAGATCAGGAGGAATATTGTAGCTTTCCGGTAAAAATTGCCTTCCCATTGGCATTTCTAGCCAGACTAGTTACCATACTTCACACCTAATATTTGAGGGGAGTTAGTTCAATCAATAGTCTCAAAGATAGCTGACATAGGTACATTTACACATAGAACCCTGGCACAAGAGAGTGTATGTCAACTTACTCTCATCATATTGATGAAATGGGAGTTCGTGGTTCTCTTTCCCATTCTGCTACTCTGTCTTGTTGATTAAGCATTTTCATTAATGTTGTCTTACTTGACCTCTCAGCAACCCAATGAGAAATGCAAATTAGGTAATCCAAGTATTCCATTATTTAAAGGAAGAAATCAAAGTTGGAGGGATTTATTTCTGTGTGCACAACTGCTGTCACTGTAGAAGTGACTTATGGTTTACCATTCCAAGAAAAATTCTCCTTCTACTCTTATTACTGTAGAGTCACAGTGATCTGTAAAATTAGGGCAGCTCTTCTGTCAAATCTAGGCAGTTTTTAATTCTGTCATGCTTTGGAAAAATAATAATGCATTGCTTGAATACCTTTCTCTTTCTTTTATATTTCTTTTATACAAGTTAATGAACAACAATAATAAAACACTTAGAAGTGCTCTAAAAACACTGGCGGTATCTGCATTTTACTGTGATATGAGAATCATTTCCCAAATCACTATACAAATACAAATATACAAATTCATAATTAATTCACCTCCCTATCAATATCCCAAGGCAAAGTTTTTGTGTATGTTATACATATGCATATATATTATTTATTTGAGGTAGAATGAAAGATCTGTAATTTATGATTGAGTTATACATCCTGTTTGTGAAATATGGAAAAAAAATACTCTGGAAGAAAATAATTTCAAGCACATGAAAGGTTATTTATTTGAAGCCAAGTTCTGTATGTGGGTGATAATTAAGTTAAAAACAGTACAGAAAAGGTGTGGTGGAATGATTCAAGAGATCTTACTTAACTACCTGGAAGATAAAAAATGTGTCAATCTCTATGTGAAAGCATAAAGATTGTGTATACTGAGTCAATTTCCGATCTCATCTTCAAAGATTTTGGAACAAATCTAAATATCTAAGTTTCCTGGTCATGAGGAAAGACTACTTTTCCTCCAAGTTTTTCAGAACTTCCATTAATTTTCACAAACTCTGTAGAAGCAAGCACACATGCCTACTGAATATTGAACAAGTAAAAGGATCACCATTTTCACTTAAGAAATGTCTACACACAAATCAGACTTAGTATGTAGTAAATTCATGAATGACAGGGAATATATGGTAAAATGTTAATAACCTTAGGTTTTTCCCTCAAGGAGACCTCAAAAAGTCACTGGAACTCTGAAAACATTTTCACACTGAAATAGATCATATCTGTTACAAATGCAAATGGATTACTTAAAAAATAGTAATAGATTGATTCTTAAGGGTGTGGAGTAGAAAGAGCTATATCTAAGGGAATATTACTGCACATTTATAAAAATATAGGGCATTCAGGTCCATATAAATTCTTTAATTATTACCATGGTTTTCAATCTCAATGCTCAAACAAGTCACCCATTCAAATGAACTTTTTCATCCATAAAGGTTTGTTTTTTGTTTTTTTTTTTTCCACCCACTGTTAAGGAACTTGTCTCCGTTGACATGCTTTGGCTCTTTAGCTAGAACTTGTCTCCTTTGACATGCTTTCGCTCTTTAGCTGTCACTCAACCATTGGAGCCTCAGTGCCAACCCCATTCTTTGATGGTTCCATTTGGGGATAATATCACACTTATTTGCCTAGATTAACTGCTAAATGTGATTCCAAATTTCAGCCTTCTGGTTATCCAGGACAGAGGCTTGATGTACTACTGTTCAGTTTCCATAAATTTTTAGGTAAGCTATTGTCATAGGCAAAGTTCCCTGCCAAGCATTACAAATAGAGATAAACTCATAAAAGATATTCTGCTCAATGACTTATAGAAAAGTGAAAGGAAAACTGAAATAAAAAAAGCAGGGGAACTCACTCTGTATCTAGTAGTGCTTGCACATTTACTATTAATTAATGAATAAGGAGGGCTCTTTCCTCATTTTGAAATTTACTAACTTCTTCAAAACAGGAATGAGTAGAAATACTGAAATCAAACTGTTGCTTTTAGTATATTAAATTACAAATAGAATTTCTTTGAAAATATTCCCTGGATTGATATCTTGCTTATATTTTTTGGAAGAAAAACAAAGGGTAAATTATAAAGTTTTGAAAGCTGTACCTATTTGCCTTTACTAATATCTACCATTTCTGTCTTATGAGCTTCTGTTCAGTTTTGTAACTTAGTTCCAATCTGT
This sequence comes from Megascapheus bottae, assembly GCF_031878675.1. Lineage (NCBI taxonomy): Eukaryota > Metazoa > Chordata > Mammalia > Rodentia > Geomyidae > Megascapheus > Megascapheus bottae. Next base: position 28,616,269 of record NC_143515.1, read on the forward strand.
CTACAATTGCCCCTTTCCCCCCATTTCCACACACTTTCATACCACATTCTAATAAGATCTCTATATGACTTTCTTTCATTACTCCTCACCTTTTTTCTACTAGTACTTTCTTGTGATACTGCTTTTATATTCGCAGATGCCACATATTAATATTTTCTTCCCATTTCCTACATGACATGTGTGTGTGTGTGTGTGTGTGTGTGTGTGTGTGTGTGTGTGTGTGTGTGCGTGTGTGTGTGTCCTGGGGATTTAACTACAGCACCTAAGCTTCGTTTTTACTCAAGGTTAGTGCTCTAATACTTGAGTAATGACTCCATTTTTCTCTCCAATTTTGTTTTTAGGATAATTGAAAGAATTGCATTAGATTTCATACAAGGTGTTTATAGTGCTTGTTTCCATCATTTGTTTACTTGTTCATTAAATTTTTAGAAATATTTCTATTCTCATTATATTTATAATACTTTACATAGCAATCTGTATTTTTAAAATTATTTTTAAGCACAAAGAAGCTCTTCACCCAACATGTCAATAGATGAAGAAAACAAATCTTGATCAGTATCATATCTTCCATCTTTCTCCTATCTATCTATGAGTACATATTCAAAAATTATCTCTAATTATCTCTATAATTTTCTTTTACATGCTATCTTTTGCTTTCTAATTTTATATTCTAAAGTACATGTTTCAAAGTGACTTGTTTAGCTCATAAATTAAAGCTTTAATTTAAACACACTTTTTATTTATAACTTGTTTGGTCTTTTTATACTATTCTTTTTAGCTTTTTTTCGTATAAATATGTTCTATACTAAATACTTCATCAGGTTTAATAGGTTATGCAAATTTTGAGTTTCTTTTCAAAGCATATGTAGCTGAATATAGAATGTTTGAGGATATTTAATTTTCTTTAATATGTTGAAGACATCACCTTTTGTCTTCTTTCATTTAGAATCTCTTGTTCTGTCTTTATTCTTTGATTATTCTCTAATTAGCCTAATTTCGTTCCTTTGAATATCATTACCTTTCTTTCGGTAGTTTTAATAATTTATCACTCATACTCCGAAGTTTCATTTCTATTCATCCAAATGTAATTTTGCATGTTTGTTGGTGTTATAAATATTGTACCTATGAATGCATATATTTTATTATTTCAGAAAAGTTGGTATTGGATTACTGAGTATTTACTCTGATAGTACTTCTATTTTCTAAAATTCCTATCAGACATATATTTTGCTTATAATTTCTCACCTGTTAAAATTTTTATATATTTCATTAAGTTTTATGATGATATCCCTGTCACTTCTTTTTAAATATCTACTATATTTTCACTTTAACTAAATTAAGCTTATGTTTTCAAAACATTCTCAGGTTTCTAGTTATTTTCTCATGTATCTGGATGTCATGTTTTAGAAAATGTATTTACATATTAAAATTAATATGTAAGTTACATATTAATTACACAGAAATACACAGAAACACACATACACACACATACATAAACATACACATATTCAATGGGAGTATAATGTTTTCTCTTTAAATTTATCTAACACCTAGAATGCTTTCTAAGGTACAGTCACATAGGAGATACAATTTCTCTGTTTTCATTTTTTAAGGGGTTTTATTTTTACTTTTTTTTCCTCTATTCATTCCATCCTCCCCTGTTTTCCTTTCCTTTGTTTCTTTGGTGATAGTCATGGTGGTGGTCATGGGGCTTAAGTCAGGGCCTTGGCCCAGTATGTGAGATTTTTGCTATAGATTCGTACTCTACCACTTTGAGACATAGTTTCATTTCCAATTGTCTAGTGAAAAATTGGAGATGAGTCTCATGCACTTTGAATTGCAAGATGCTGAACTTTGATCCTCAGATCTCAGCCTCCTGTGTAGCTAGGATTACAGGCATCAGTCATCAGTGCCCTGCTTTTTTCTGTTTCTTTTTGACTCTTGAATTTCTAGAGTCTGAATTTGCTATGCATAACCGTGGTTAGGAAATTCCTCCATAGAGACCACAGAAAAGATGAGACTTAGGTTAAAATAGGCACAGACTTCAGTAGACTCCAGTGGATTTTCAGATATTTTCAGCACAGGCACTGTCATACCAACTGATTTAAGCTTTCAGAAATTTCAGAGTCCCAGTTTCTAGCCTGTTTTTGTTAATGTGAAATGGAACAGATAAATTTCTCTCTCCTATTTTAATTCCCCAATAAGAACATCAGTAGGATAATGAGTGTACTTTTGGTTTATTTGCTTGTCATTGATTTTTTTGAGGAAATCATTATAGAGCCACAGTAACCAAATTGGAATTTCATACCAAGAGAGTTGAAAGTGCTGTAATAAAATCTGAAAAACATGGCAGTACTCATGAGACTAGGCAGTTGGGAAATTTGAAGGAGATTTGAAGAAACTTTTATTTGAAACTTGATGTCACAAAGAGATTTTCAATAGGGATTTAAAGGAATATGATGAATTTTAAAGAATATATAAGTTATTATTTTTAATTAGTTGTAAAAACTAAGTACACTTTAACAAAGCAGTTTAGGAATACAAATACCTCTTAATCAGGATCACCACATTCACAATTCTTACCCCCCACTTCAGCTAGATTGTTCCCTCACTTTTCTTAATTTTGTGGTATATATGATACATAAGATTGATTGAATTACCTCTTTCTTCCTCTCTTCATTCACATACCTCTTCCATGGTACCACACCACCTTGGAAAACATGTTTTGAGACTGGGGCAGAGAACTTATGCTTCCTGGTAGTAGACTAACTCCTTCAGAAGAAGAATTATTAAATCAATTTGATGATGTAGAAGTTTAAGAAATTTCTAAGTAGGATGTCTCAAGAGGACATCTGGAAGAGGATTTTATTACTTGACAGAGAGTGCTGTAAAGAAAAAACCAAATATGGAAAGATATCAGAATGACATTATGAGCTTCACGATTTTCACATTAAGAAAGGACTTCAGAATAAATATTAAATCCAGGTAAGACACAGATTCTGTTGTACCAAGGATGAGCTAAAATGAAGCTGCAGCAAATTTTATTTTCAGATAAATGACTCTTTATATTTTGTTCATGCTCTCCAGTGTAGCAGAGAGGATAGGAGAATCTATAGACTGTTGTTCAGAAAGATAGGTTTGTCTGTTTGGCAAACTCTGTATATTGCTAGGCTTGTCAATATTCTTAACAAATCTTAAAAAAACAAAAGTAATTGGACAAATTTATGGCCTAAAATCAGAGTTGGGCTACCAAAACAATATTTCAATATTCTTATGCTCTTCAGACCCATTGTAATAAGCAGGGAATAATTTTAAACTTACTATATGAAATTAGCATCTATTACTCTACCAAGAAAAAATTGCTTCAATATTAGATCACTCCTAAAATTCTGTCATGCTAATTAGCACTGTGCACAAGACTAAATGGAAAATAAGCTAAGTATTTTCTCATCTCATTATTTTCAGAATTTTGCTTCTCTTTTATTTTTATCATTTGTCAAAATGTAGGTTGCAGTTCTCTCTGCTTAAGATTGTTTCCCTAGTCTACTACTGAATATTAAATCTTAGAATCACAATCAGAAGCTATTTCTTAATCTGTTTATTAGTATTGATTAGATTTGGGGATGTGTTCTTGAGATTATTACACAATTTTTACTATCAAATTTTTCTATTTTTTTAAGTCAAATCAGAAGTCTTTATTAGAAAGCTAGCATCTTCAGGCAAACATTGGTCAAAAAGGCCTGGAGCCCCTGAGCTACTTATCACTGTTAGAAAACTGAGCTGTGAGAGCAGAGGAGGAAAGAAAGAGTAAAAAAACAATATCACCGGTTGGAAGATGGTGCCCAGACAATAGGAACCCAGCCTAGCTCTCTTCCACAAAAAGAGAGAATCAAGAATCCCATGAGCCAACTATCTTAAGAAACCCACAACTACAAATTCAAGAAACAACAGAGAAGTACACAAACCAGTAAAGAAATCCGGATGGAATTCTACATAGCCAACAGATAAGATAAAATAATGGCATTTGCAGGGAAGTGGATGAATCTAGATTGAATCATGTTGAGTGAGACAAATCAAGACCAAAGGAACAAAAGGTGCATGATATCCTTAATATGTGGCTATTAGATCCAAACAGTTAAAGAGCGAGGACTCAATATTTGCATACCCAATGAAATGGACATGGTATGGGAAATATAAATACTTATATTTATATAGACATAAACTTATATTTATATAGACATAAACTTATGACTCTATAGACATAATGTTTTATTATATTGGTTAATACATATCTATGATATACAAACTCTTAGCCTAATTTTGATTATGTTCTAAAATCTAAGTGCCAGCGATTGTATATAGATTCCCTTCTTGAATTCATTTGTTCAACATGTCATTTGAAATATGGTGTAAAAATCAATGTTAATAAATTCTTTAATTAAAAAATAAAATAAAAATAAGCAATACCAACAAACCAGATAAACTCCAGTTGTAGTCTCACAAACTTTTCTGCCCAGGCTGCTTTGAACCATTATCTCAGCTTCCCAAGTAGCTAGGATAATATGCATGAGTCACCAGCACCCAGAAGTATCTCCCCACCCCCATTCCCTCCCTCCCCCCTCTGCATCCTCTTCTTCCCCCCTCCTTCCCTCTCCCTCTCCTCCTCCTCCTCCTCCTCTTCCTCCCCCTACTCCTCTTGTTCCTCCTCCTCCTCCTCCTTCATCTTCCTCATCTTCTACTTCTTTTTCTGCTTCTTCTTTTGCTTCTTTTTGGAACTATGGTTGAACTCCGAACCTACTGAGCCATCTGAAGGCCTTCTGTGAACTTTTAGGCCAACAAAATGAGAATAAATGTGATTATTTGAGAGAATGAATGTTCATTTCCCTTTCCCTAGGGAGCACTGACAGTAGATATTCTTACCTCCATTTCACAGAAGAAACAAATGCAAAATTGCTAGATTGTAATTAATTCCTCAGGCCTTCTCCACTCTAACCTCAACAGGAGGCCAGAATTCCCAGAGACCTTCTTTTCTTTGGGGCAGCATGGAAACTTCCACTTGAGCCAAGTCCCACATCCTGTTTTCTAGAGATTAGTCGAAGATAAGTCTCAATACTTTTTGGGCCAGGGTGACTTTGAACTATAATCCTCAGATCTCAGCTTTCTGAGTAGCTAGGATTACAGGCATGAGCCACCATGCCCAGCTTCTAAACTTTCAATTAAACTGAAAAACAAAAGACTACAATAAAGCATAATGTATCTGTTTGAATACACTTATTTTAGAAAATATGTTAATGTTTGTATATGTACTTCTTTCCTTTCATAATTTTCTAAACACTGTAAACATGGGGAAAATTCTTACAGTCTCAGAAATTTGTTTTTGCTTTGTTATTTATTACCTATTTCAAAAGAGATGAGTTTCATTTGCAAAGGACAGCATTATTTATTGAAAAACTTCTGTGATCAAGGTTTCATAAAAACTTCTGTGATCAGGATTTCATAAGTAATAAGGTACAAGCCAAAGAAAAAATAGCATCTTCTACTGCATTTTTTAATTTGTATTTATTATTCCTTTTAAGTGATCCAAGATTTCATAAGTAATAAGGTGCAAGCCATAGGAAAATAACATCTTCCACTGTATTTTTATTAATTTATGTTTCCTATTCTTTTTAAGTATCTGTATAAGTTAAGTTGCCATTTAACAAAGCAGTTTATGAATACAATGCGTCTTGATGAATGTCATCCCTTTCATCATTCTCACCCATCATTCCTATACTTTGTTATTTCCTTATTCTTCTTAATTGTGTAGGTTATGCATTGATTTCTCTTTTTCTTGTGTGTGGGGCCTACTGGCCCAAGGTTTTGAGGTCCAAGCCTAGATTCTGTCCTAGAAGTTGTTTTTGTTCAAGGCTACTGGGTACCATAGTGTAATTTCCAGTTTTTTGGGTTTTTTTGTTTTTTTTTGTTGTTTTGCTAGTTAATTGGAGATAAGAACCTTGTGGACTTCAAATCATGATCCTCAGATAACCATGACTTCAGATCTCAGTTTTCTGAATAGCTAGAGTGACAGGTATGAACCACCAATACCAGGCTTACATTGAATTCATGGCTATTTTTACCCTCTTTTCTGCTTCACTTGTCTGCTGCTTTCCCCTTGTTAAGATATTTTTAAGATTGTATTTTAATTAAGACATTTATTTTTCTGGAATTATTTTATTTTTATAGATGTACTTCAACAATTGAATTCTGTTCAGTTCTGAAGAACTGTCACATTTTTACTTTGCTATCATATCTCTTCTCTAAAAAACTAGGCATTTTATATAGAAATCATTTAAAGGATAGATAGATAGATAGATTTTATTCCTCTGATGTTTACCTAGTAACTTGGACAGTGGAAATAGAGTTAAGAACAAAGTTATGTTTTTAACTATTTTTACTAAGAAAAAGTCACCCTGAATCATTCTTATTTACGAATGCAATCATTTTTCTCTCAACCCTAAGGTTTTTTCTTTTAATATAACCTTCCTCTTTAGAAGGTTAAAATTTCTGCCCGATTTTTTAATTCCACCTTCCACTAACTACCCCTTCAGGAAAGTTGCTCCAACAATTGCACACTCTCCTTCCAGGCTTCTCAATTATTTGTCTTTCATATGACTTCTTTTTGAAACTTGGAAATCATAACTTTTCCAAAGTCAGAAACGAAGCAAACTGTTTAACACACTAACAACATAAAAGCAGCAATAAGAATCTCTTAGCTTAGCCCTCCACATATATTCTAGTATTGGCCAATATTCAAAAATAGGTCCACTTTAATAATGCTTTATTTGTTTAATTTCATGCATGACTAATTACCAAAACATCTCAAGTACTCTAACTCACTTTTTTATATAAATGTCTTTTTAAATTTAGTTTTAATCTTCACATTACATTTGAAAACCTTCTATTATTTTCACCTTTATTTTCCAAAATCCAAGTTTATCTGCTATGGTTGTGAAAATTGTAAATGTTGGACAATCCAATATCCTTGATTTTTGAAAGTGCATAAGTGTTGGTTGATTTTATCCTAATTCCCTTTCCATCTTTTGATGACAAGTAATAGACATCATATAACCACTGCATACTCAATTTCCTCATCATAAAAGTGGGAATAAACAATGGAGTCTTATTTCAAGACAGCAGAACATATTTCAGCATTGATGACAGAGCTTTGAACATAAGAAATATTCAGTGAATCTACCTGATATAATTAGTAGCATTTTTTCATAGATAAAATAAAATGAAAAGCAAAACAGTCTCAGCTTCCCAAGGATGTTGTGATAGAGAATTTTAAATGGTGACAATTTAAAGTAATGTTCTCTGCTGTCTTTTTTTTCCCTCAGAAGCAGAGCAGCTGTCTTCTTTATAAGCCTTAGCTACTGTGTTAAGGAACAGTTTGTTATTCAAATACCACTGTAAAATATTCTTTTTTTATTTTTATTTTGGCAGTATTAGGACTGCCAAACTCAGAGTTTGGACACTGTCTTTGGATACATTTTGCTTAACCACTTGTGCCACACACCACTTCAGCTTTTTTTCTGTATATGTGGTACCTGGGAATCGAACCTGGGTCTTCATGCACGCTAGTCAAGCACTCTACCACTAGGCAATGCTTCCAACCAACCATACAGAATTCTTGAAGGTGATGCATTTAAAATTTTTTAAATAAAGATTTGATTAACATTGATTTTTTTCATATATTTTTATTGTAATTAAAAGAAGGGTTACATTATATTTGCCAGATAAGAGGTGCATTAATTCACATACATTGATACCCTTTCTAATATCTTGGTCCCCATTTCCCTCCCTCCTTCCCTCCCCCACCCCTCATCTTGTTTTCCCCCCTTCCCTAATCAATTTCAAATAACCAAATACAAATATATCCAATATATCAAATAACAAAGTGAGATACTGTAACAATATGAGATAACCAAGGGGCAGCAAAAGAGATGAGATATAACATAGTACATTAAGGACAACAATCATTCATTATATGGCTTTTGTTTCAATATCCTAGAGGTCCTTTCATTTAGTGTCATACTATATGGTCTTATGTATCTAGGTTTTGCTCTATTGCAAATCTCTGCTTGGAGAGCCCAAGGTTTCTACTGATTATGACAAATGAGGGAAACCATTGAGCCTAAGTTCCTTTGAGTCTGGCTTACTTCACTTAATATGATTTTTTCTGAGTCTTTCCATTTCCTAACAAATGGGGCGATGTCATTTTTTCTGACAGCAGCATAGGATTCCATTGTGTACAAATACCACAACTTGTTGATCCACTCATCAACTGAGGGACATCTAGGTTGGTTCCATATCTTTGCTATGGTAAATAGTGCTGCAATGAACATCATTGTGCCAGTGGATTTAATATGTCCTTGTTTCTGGACAATTGGGTAAATGCCAAGTAGTGGAATTGCTGGGTCATAGGGGAGGTCTATGTTTAATCTTTTGAGGAACTGCCATACTGCTTTCCATAGTGGTTGAATGAGTTTGCACTCACACCAACAGTGTGGTAGTGATCCCTCCTGTCCACATCCCCTCCAGCATCTGTTATTAGTTTTCTTGATCCTGGCCATTCTAACTTGAGTGAGGTGGAATATTAGAGGTGTTTTTATTTGCATTTCTTTTATGAACAGAGATGTTGAGCATTTCTTCATGTGTCTATAGGCCATTCTTATTTCTTCTTCAGAGAAGACTCTCTTTAAGTCTTTGGCCCATCTTTTAATGGGATGGTTGTTACTTTGGAGATTAGTTTTGGAGTGATTGAATTTTTTTAGCTCAAGCATTTTAAATTTTTGAACATATTTCAAATACCAAAACTGGTCCAATGACACTGACAATTGTATGGAAATATGCTTCTCTGAATTACACTTGGTCTTCCCTGACCCTCATTTTTTTGGATTCCTATCTGACAATACTCCATTTCAGTTATATTTCATATTCTTCTTCAGTCCCTTGGATCCAAAGACTGCTTTCCTGACACTGAGTTTAAGGCGCACAAATTAATATAAAACTTTCTATTGCCTTATAAAGATCAATATTCGATTTTACTGATGTTACTTCCATATACACCGATTTGTAGATTTCTTTAACAAAAACTGGAGGATGTTAAGGACATGGCACCTTACAGTATTGTCCCACACTAGAGTGGATAAGTGTGTTGAAATCACAGGCTCATGACTCCAAAGTAAAGTTAACAAATCAGAAGAGTAGAAATGAGCACCATAAAGACAAGACAGAGTACAGTCAATGAAGAACAAATCATGAACTTTTGCTCTGTAAAAGCCAGTGTTAGGTCTCAGTTACAGTCGGTAAGGATCAAAGAGACAGAGAGCAGTTTTCCTGTGACCATAAGATCTCTAAGATTTCCTGCTTGGTGGGAACAAGTAAACGAAGCTTCCCATGAGGGAATTTCAGCATAACATAATCTGCTGTATCTCTCAACAGAGCTGATGTCCTTGGTCCAGATCCTTAACCAATCGTGAAGGACCATGTAAAGGTTATTCACAGGCTTGTCCGGACCCAGAGTGACATCTGAGTAAAAGCATCCTGAAATTACATGCAAAGAGATACATCTCAGATACTGCACAAGTGCATCAGTGTACAGATAAGGAACAGAAAGCAGACATGCTTTCTTCAATACGGAAGAATATTGAAATTTTCTTTTTTATTGTCTTTAAGTATCCTATGATTATTTCTATTTATACATTTGAATATGCACCATATGTAAAATGTATTCTCTTCAATTCATATATTATTTTAATTCAATTATTTTTCATTCTCATTGTAATACTTAACTATATCATCCTTTCAGCAATAATTGAACCACATCCCTGAATTATATTTTATTTATTGCATCACATAAACTTTCATACCATTCTCCCACATTCCTAGTTCCTTTACTTCTTCAACCATCTATCCCTTGTTTTGTTCTTGTATTTAATTCCAAGACAAATAATTTTTCCCCTAAATTTCTGTCCTATTATATAAGAGCACTAGTATCTTTCACATATAAAGGTGGTGATGTAGAGATAGTTGCAAATATACTTTCACTCTATGTGAATGCAAGGTTTTCTATTAAAATGTCAAATTTGTTAGTGCTTAATTATATTCCCATGTCATCCACTCATATTGTTTACATCAATTTTAGAGTAAAATAATACATACCAGAAACATACCAAAAATCCAAAAGAGGTTTCTTAAAAAACTAATACACTTTGGTTAATCTCATATTGTTATTATTTCTGACTTTGTTATCTGGTATATTGTATATATGTTTATTTGAAAGAGTAAAGGGAAAGGGGAAATAAGATGATTGGGAAGGGTGAGGGGAGGGAAATGGGGACAAAACATGAGAGGGATATCAATATGTGAGAAGTATGTACCTACTCTCTGACAAATAAAACTGTAACCCCTCTATACATTATCCCAACAATAAAAAACCCTAATATATGCCAAAACCTTACCGCAATATTGGAGCAGTTAAAGCATGAATGATGCCTACATAAAAGGTATGTTTTTCTGCTTATGCCAGACATTTCTTGTACTCTTACACGTTTTTTTATTATTTCCCTCCAATTGTTCTTAGTCCGGTTTACTCTAGGATATCTTTTTGTTACCTCAGGCACAACATGGGTAAAAACAATCTTCTGTGTTATTGCAAATTGTCTGCTTCTTCTAACTTCTCTTGTAAACACATACATACCCATTTGTGTGAGTTTTCCACATAAGGCAGTTCTTCATCCCAGCTATTCTTCACATATGTTATCTTATTTTGTTACTTTGTATTTATAGCTAATTTATATACTGGGTAACTATGAAAGTCATGGACTAAGATTTGAAGTAGAGTAATGTTTTATTTCTCATTACAGTGTATGAAATGACAGTAAACATTCTGATGCTTTTAAAACATACATATATATATACATATGTATATATGATGGGTACATATATGTATATATGTAAATGGAAGTTTGCATTCATGTTTAATTTTTTTGTATTTTCTCCTGGTACTAGTGTATATTTGATTAGTGCAAAACATTACATATATGCTTTTATGCATATATGCATAATCGATATATATCCAAATACAACTTACAGTTATCTATTCACAAGGTCAGCCCAAAATAATAAATATATCTTTATTTTATTCATGTGTAAGTCCTTTAATTTTATTCTATTTAAGCAGACATAATCTATTGACCTTTGAAAATTCACTTCGATCTATGACAAATGCTTAAATTTCTACATTTAAACTGATAAATTAAGCCATTGTGATATTGTGAAGTCAAACATACTAAAGTGATCATTTATTTTTGTATCTTTACTTCGAAGTTTTTATCTACTTTGAAGATTTATACATTTATTGTTTTCTAGGTTACCATAGGGGGAAAACACAAAATACTATCAGTATTGAATTTGTTCCCTGTGTAGAGATACCTGTTTCACTCTATTATAAGAGGGTAAAAGATTGTCCAGAGAGTCCATTGAAGATTGAGAGCTGCATGACAAAGGTTATCACAGATTCATGTCATGTTTCCTTTTGTAACTAGTGACATACTATTAACCACCCAAAAGCCAAAATTGGAATTTTGTCTCAAGGTTTAGAGTGCTGTTTTTGAACACAAAAGCTCAGGGACTCTATACAGGTCTTGAGTTCAAGTCCCAGCACAGTTACAAAATTAAACAAACAAACAAAATAGGTATAATGGTGACTGTAATCTAAACACTTACTATGGTCCAAGACATTTCATTGGCAGCTTGTTCTACATAGGAGAAATCTCTCTCAGAAAAGGCAAAACAAGCCAGGTGCCAGTGGTTCATGCCTATAATTTTTCCTACCCAGGAGGCTGAAGTCTGATAATGGTAATCTCCAGCCAGTCAGAGCAGCCTAGTCTGTACGACTCTTTATATCAAATTAACCTCCAGAAAACCATATCTGGTGCTGTGGCTCATAAGCAGCGCCCAGGCTCTGAGTCCAAGACCCATGACTGAAAAATAAAAATTCCGAAAAAATGTAAACAGCAAAAAGAAAATCCAAATTCAGTAATAATATATTAAAAGTGCTATGAACTTCAGTGGATGACAAAGTGCTTTCAGCTGAGAGAAGGGGTTATATCAATATTAAATATATGTTTCAAATGGCAGAGTAGAAATGCCCCAAGTAGTTTATTTCAATTATTGTATTGCTATCATATATAGAAAAGACAAATTTATCCTTGTTTAAAATTTAATCTATTCTAATAATTTCATGTATTTTACCCACTTTTAAAATATATATTTTGTGTATTAATCCTCTGATTCGCGGCACAGAACAGAAAGGAAAAATATTTGTAGAGGGAAGTCTAAGTTTATATTTAAATAAAAACGAGTAGGATTGAAATTCACATTCCCCGCTACCCATAGTTTCTTCAAGTGACAGATGGCAAAATAATGATAATTTTCATGTATTTGTGGTGTCAACTTTCATAGTAGATGTTACAGTATATTAAATTGTACAAAATTATTGCTATCAATAATTCATTGTTTTTGATAATTAAAAAAAAACTTAGCCCTACAATTTGAACTCAGTGCTTCACTTATGCTAAGCCAGTAATCTATCATTGTACTAAAATTCTAGTCCTAATATCAGTTTTTGAAAATACACTTACTTAATAAAAGTATTATTTAGGTATGGTCTATTATATACCTTTGATTGTCATCTAATCTGTAATAAACCCTGATAAAACATTTGCAATAACTAAAAATGGGTAAAATTGGAGGGGCCAAATGCCACATAAAAATAAAATTCTGCTGGAATCCATGTTGACAATTGTTTTCTCATTTAGTACATTGAAGAGATCTGACCCTCTTGTTTATGTGGAAAGTAAATCTACTGTGCTATAGAACTCCATGACTGGAGGACGTGAGCAGAACCGAACTAAAAGTGTGTGTGTGTGTGTGCGTGTGTGTGTGTGTGTGTGTGTGTATGTGTGTGTGTATCTTAGAATCACCAATTCTGTTTTTCTTCCTTATAGTTGGGTTATATACCTGTCAATGTCCAATAGTACAACAACATTATTCTGTTGTTTAGAGGAAATCAAAGGAGCACACCAGGAACTCTGCAAATAAGGAATTATGAAAAGAAAATGTGCGTTGCTGGGTGATCTCCATTCTTCACTTCAGCAAAACTTTGTGGAAGAGTTATTAATTACAGATAAGACAAGAAATGGGCAACATTAAAAAGGAAAGGCAAACAGACACTGGGTATTGACAGCTCGATACATGTGGTAACACTAACCATATTTCTGGGGAATGTCCAGAAGTCTGTACACATTTCCAGGGGTTTACACTTGCAGTCAAATGTTTAGTGCCTATTCTTAAATGTGAGTATGGGTCCTCTAAAAGTGTCTTTATCATGAAAAAGAATATAGAACAAAAAGAAATCAGAAATTAAAGAAACAATAAAATTATTAGATGAAACATTTTAACAATTTATCAGCATCTTCAAAATAGTAGTAGGCATTCCATTCACAACCTATTAATTGTGATTATTAAGAAGGCATATACTTCTAGAAAAGTCAGGTGAAGTGGCATATTTCTGTACATGGCACAGCTACATGGGAGGCGGAAGAAGGAGGATTTCCAGTTTGAGTCTAGTTCATGAAAAAGTGAAATCCTTATCATTAAAACAAAGTAAAACATAAGCCAGAGCTTAGCCTACTGGTAGAGTGATTGCTTAGCATGACATAGCCCTAGGTTCAATTCCTCAATACCCCATTAACAGAAAAAGCTAGAAATGGTACTGTGGCTTAAGTGCTAGAGCACTAGCCTTGAGAAAGCATAAGGATAGTGTCCAGGCCCTGAATTCAAGCCCCAGGACTGTCAAAAACTCCAGGCTATGTTATTCCTCTTTTCTTGGCCACACAGCAATAAAATGCTTTCCTATGGAAAATAAAAATCTACTCCATGAACCTGCAACTTGAGAATATTGACCTCTCTCTGCAGTAACATGAAAAGCTTTGGTTTTAGGATTATATTGGACTCTCAAGATCTATCCATGTCTTTCTCTGAGTAATAATTTATAATTACTTAGAAATTACAGAGTACAGAATAAGCTACTTACAAAAATAAATTATGTAACATTTCTCTGAGATACTGTTTAGATATTGGCATTTACAGTATTTATAAGAATTAGAACTTTCTCAGTGGTGAAATATTATAATAGCATTCATGTTACAGGATGTCACTGCCCACATTTTAAATTAAAATGCCTTCCCATCTCCTGGGACATTGATTCTAGTCATTTATTTCCTTTTACATCCTACTCATTCGTCACTTTTATCACTCACCCGAGATCCATTTTGTGTTTTATTTTGTCCACCAACTAAAACAATGTATCACTCATGGAAATAACATTTTCTTGTGATGTTAGAATCAGTGTAAAACTCAGGGATTGGGAGAAAAAAAGTCAAAATTAAAATGGATTCTGATATATTATTATTATTACAAGTTAAATAACAAATCGTTCTGCAAGAGAACTGTGGATCAAATGACTTGACCCAGAATTTGTAGTATTTTCTTTTACCTGAAGTATGTCTGAAACTTTGGTTTTTATGGAACTGGATCAGGCAAGAACCTTATGTTATCTGTCATATACTTTATATTACCTCTGGCTATTATGTTATCTGATAATCTTTCTCTTTTTAAATATAGCTTTAAAAATGCCAGCAGATACAAAATAATACAGGTATCTTGTCATTTCCAATTATTAATCTCACTTCACAGAGATAAAATCTATCTTATACATTTGCAATATACTTATAAATAAATTTATTCTGATTTCAGTTAATCAATTTTAGGCATCTTCTTTGGCATTGACTCATAGAAACAAACAGCAAGGATTTCATGAGGATAGGCTCCAGCTACTGGAATGATTCTAACCTCTATCTCAATACAGCTAATCTGGAAGAAATTTAAGACAAAAGTACTTATTATATAGACATAAATATTGCTAAATCCTATGGTCACACAGAACTCTTCTTTATACTAGAACTTCTTGAATGTTTTGGTGTCATCCCTATATAATAGTTTAAGAATAGAAGCAACAGAGCATAGCAATTACATTGTGTGAACAGAGCCCTCAACCCCACTGTTGGTTCAATATTATTTTACTTGATAAATCTGGTAGAATTCTCATTCTTGTCAATATATATTGTATCTTAGTTATTTATGAGTATCCTATTTCTACAAATAATATTAATGTTTTTTCTAAAATGCTGCCAAACTTGGTACAGATTGCACAAGCTACCAAATAACACTGGAGATACAAAAGTAAAGGTTTGTAGGCAGCCGAAGAAAAATAATAGGAGACCTTGTCTCAACAGTTACGAACAGACATAGTGGAGAATATTTGTATGATATCACTTGTTACACAACTTACGTAGGTAGAAGAATAATGGTACATAACTGGGTCAGGTTAAAAATGAAAGACCCTACATTAAATATTATAACGGAACTAAAAAAATGCTGTCGACATAATGAAAGAGCAAAATTTCTTTTTTTTTAAGCCAGTGCGGGCTTGAGCTCAGGGTCTGAGCACTGTCCTTGGACTTCCTCAAGGCTAGAGCTCTACCACTTGAGCCTCAGCACCACTTCTGGCTTTTTTCTATGTATATGGTACCAGGGAATCAAACCCGGATCTTTGTGCATGATAGGCAAGCACTCTACTACTAGGCCAAACTCCTGGCCCCCAAAATGTCTTTGTTTTAATATTTTTATTGTGATTAATAGAAGGGTTACATTATATTCACCAGATAGAAGGTGCATAACTTCACAAACATTGATACCGTTTCTCATGACATGGTCCCCATTTCCCTCCCACCCTCCTCCCCCTGCTTATCTTGATTTCCCCCTTTCCTATCCAATCACAAATAACCAATTAAGCACATATAAAATATATCAGATAACAAGGTGAAATATTGTACCAATATGAGATAACCAAGGGATGGCAAAAGAGAGGAGAGATAACATAAATATAGTACATTAAGAACAACAATAACTCATTATATAGCTTTTGTTTCTTTCTTTCTTTTTTTTTTTTTTGCCAGTCCTGGGCTTGGACTCAGGGCCTGAGCACTGTCCTTGGACTTTCTCAAGGTTAGAGCTCTTCCACTTGAGCCTTAGCACCACTTCTGGCGGTTTTTTTTTTTTTCTATTTATGTGGTACCGAGGAATCAAACCCGGGTCTTCGTGCATGCTAGGCAAGCACTTTAACCACTAGGCCAAACTCCCGGCCCCATAGCTTTTGTTTTTTTCTCCAGGAGGTCCTTACATTTAGTATCGTACTGTTTAGCCTAATGTCTCTAGATTTTGTTCTGTTGTAAATCTCTGCTATGAGAGCCCAAGGTTCCTACTGATTATGACAAATGAGGGAGACTACTGAGCCTATGTTCCTTTGAGTCTGGTTTACTTCACTTAATATGATTTTTGTCTAAGTCTTTCCTTTTCCTTACAAAGGGGTGATGTAGTTCTTTCTGACAGCAGCATAGAATTCCATTGAGTATAAATACCACATCTTGTTGATCCACTCATCAACTGAGGGACATCAGGGTTGGTTCCATATCTTTGCTATGGTAAATTGTGCTAGTGGATTTAGTATGTCCTTGTTTCTGGATGGTTGGGTAAATGCCAAGTAGTGGAATTGCTGGGTCATAGGGGAGTTCTATGTTTACCTTTTGAGGAACTGCCATACTGCTTTCCATAGTGGTTGAATGAGATTGCACTCACACCAACAGTGTAGTAGTGATCCCTCCTGGCCACATCCCCTCCAGCATCTTTTGTTATTAGTTTTCTTGATCCTGGCCATTCTAACTGGAGTGAGGTGAAATCTTAGAGTTGTTTTTATTTGCATTTCTTTTATGAACAGAGATGTTGAGCATTTCTTTATGTGTCTATAGGCCATTCTTATTTCTTCTTCAGAGAAGACACTCTTCAAGTCTTTGACCCATCTTTTAATGGTATGGTTCTTACTTTGGAGATTAGTTTTGGAGTGATTCAATTATTTGAGCTGTTGATATATTTTAGATATGAGGCCTTTGTCAGTTTATGGTTGGTGAAGATCTTCTCCATTCTTTAGGCTTCCTACTTAACTTTTGCCAAACAGAAGCTCTGCAGTTTAATGCAGTCCCACTTATCCAGCCTTTCTCTGATTTGTTGTGATTCTTGGTCCTTATTTAGAAAGTTTCGACCTGTGCCAAGGAGGCCTAGTGTATCTCCTATTCCTTCTTTTAAATTTTCAGTGTGCCGCTTTTACCTAGAGGTCTTTGATCCATTTGGAGTTAATCCTGGTGAAGGGTGACAAAGAAGAATCCAACGTTAGTTATCTGCAGGTGCTTAACCAGTTAACAAAAGGACACTGATCTAGGATGCATTATATTCACAAACATACATGCTGAATAGAAACATCTTTATGAAACTTTTTGAAGATAATGAATAAAACCAAAACCAAGTTAGTATCTGAAGCAAGTTCAGAAGCCAACTTTGGTTTCCTAATCACTAGTTCCTCTTCTATGTACATGATGTATCTTGAGCAAATTTTGAGCTCCTCTGTCTTGTTAACTAAACAGAAAAATGCAAACAAACAAAAAGGCAGCCAAAGAGACTCCAAAGTCCTTTCTTATTGCCAAGTGTTATGGCGCCACATATGTGTGTGCTTTGCTCCAGCTGTAGACACATCTGTTGGTTCATTCCTTTTTGGCTTCCTAGTAGATATCCCAGTAGAATTTTTCCAAAATAGCAATCTGTCGAGCCAATGTTTACAAACACCCTTTGCTGGAAGACAATTCTTCATTTTTTTCTTTCCAATACAGAAAACAAGCTATTTACATGAATAAACAATTCATTAAAACAAATCCTATGATATATTGCAAATTCGACAAAAATGTGAAGAAAAGAATAAAATGTCTCCATTCCCCTCCTTGTTCTACCTATATTGAAAAATTTCCTCGATATTTATTTCAAGTATTAGCTATACTAGAAAATAATGAGTTAAGGACGTATGTTATATCCTTTATTTTCATCTCTCTGGTAATTTTTTTCATATATTTGTTATTGTAATTAATACAAGGGTTACATTATATTCACCAGATAGAAGGTGCATTACTTCACCTACATTGATACCCTTTCTAATGTCTTGGTCCCCATTTCCTTCCCCCCATCCCCTCCTCTCATCTTGTTTTCCCATCTTCAGTATCCAATTTCAAATAACCAAATATACATATGTCCAATATATCAGATAACAAGGTGAAATACTGTAATAATATGAGGTAACCAAGGGACAGCAAGAGAGATGAGAGATAACATAGTACATTAAGGACAACAATCGCTCATTATATGGCTTTCGTCTCTATATCCTGGAGGTCCTTTCATTTATCGTCATCCTATATGGCCTTATGATCTAGGATTTATTCTATTGTTAAGTGTCTGTTAGGACAGCCCAAGGTTTCTACTAATTATGACAAATGAGGGAAACCATAGAATCTATGTTCCTTTGAGTCTGGCTTACTTCACTTAATATTATTTCTAAGTCCATTTCCTTACAAATGGGGCAATGATGTTCTTTCTGAGAGCAGCATAGAATCCATTGTGTATAAATACCACATCTTGTTGATCCACTCATCAACTGAGGGGCATTTAGGTAGGTTCCATATCTTTGCTATAGTAAATACTGCTGCAATGAAAATTGTTGTGCTGGAGACTTTACTATGTTCTTGTTTCTGGAGGATTGGGTAAATGCCAAGGAGTAGAATTGCTGGGTTCTAGGGGAGCACTATGTTTAGTCTTTTGAGGAACTACCATACTGCTTTCCATAGAGGTTGAATGAGTTTGCACTCCCACCGATAGTGTAGTAGTCACCTGTCTTGGCCACATCTCCTGTAGCATTTGTTGTTACTAGATTTCTTTTTTATTTCACATATTTTTATTGTAATTAATAGAAAGCTTACATGATATTTTCCAGATAGAAGGTGCATTAATTCACATACATTGCTGCACTTTCACATGTTTTGGTCCCCATTTCCCACCTCCCACTCCCACGCCTCATCTTGTTTTCCCCTCTTCCCTAACCAATTTCAAATAACCAAATACAAATATATCTGATATATCAGGTAACAAAGTGAGATACTAGAATTCTTAATCATGGCCATTCTGACTGGAGTGAGGTGGAATCTTAGAGTTATTTTGAATTGCATTTCTTTTATGGCCAGAAATAACCTATGTCTGTAGGCCATTCTTATTTCTTCTTCAAAGAAGACTCTCTTTACATGTTTGGCCCATCTTTTAATGGGATGGTTGTTTCTTTGGAGATTAGGTTTGGAGAGATTCAATTTTTTGAGCTGTTGATATATTTTAGATATGAGTCCTTTGTCCATTGTAGGGTTAGTGAAGATCTTCTCCCACGCTGTAGGCTTTCTAGTTAATTTGCTAGCTATGTCCTTTGCCATACAGAAGCTCCACAGTTTAATGCAGTCCAGACTTTCTCGGATTTGTTGTTGCTCTCTGGTAACATCAGCAACACCATGTGTGAGAGGGACAGTCAGGGCTAGCCTGCAGTGCCAAGGAGACAAACGAGAGGGTAAGAGTCTACAACTCAGTCCACCATCCAGCAACTATAAGAAAGCAAACACTGAGCTGGGAGCTTTGTCAGCCGTGAAACCACAGCAGATCTCAAGTTTATTGCATCCGGCACATAGTTAAATACTTTGGGGACAAGTGGAATTAGTAAAGAGAATGAAAAGACGGCCAGTAGAAAATCACTATGACATTGTTACTAAGGGCCAAGGCAGGTCTCAGGTTAAGTGGCTGGATGGGACCAATCTGGAAGGCCCATGAGCGGGCTAGGCATGTTTGGGTGAGAACTCAGTTATGCCACGTGAAACAGCCCATGAGGCGATCCTGACCAATGCCCATTGATGGCCGTGAGCCCAAAAGAGGTGAAAATGTGCCACAAATTTCTTGTGTTTTTTGGTCCTTATTAAAATTTTGGACCTGTGCCAAGGAGGTCTAGTGTTTCTTTTATTTTTTTCTTGTGCATTTTTCAGTGTATCTGCTTTTATCTCAGGTCTTTGATCCATTTGGAGTTAATCCTGGAGTTAATCCTGGTGAAGGGTGACAAAGAAGGATCCAACATTGGTTATCTGCAGCTGCTTAACAAGTTCTGCCAGCACAACTTTTTGAAGATGCTGTCTTTCTTCCATTCTATTTTTTTGGCTCCCTTATCAAAGATTAGGCCATAGGTTTGTGGTTTAATATCTGGGTCCTCAGTTCTATTCCATTGGTCTTCAGGCCTGTTCTTTTGCCAACACCAAGCTGTTTTGGTCTCTATAGCTCTGTAATAGAGTCTAAAGTTTGGTATTGAAATTCCTCCTGTGCTGTTCTTTCTGCTAAGAAGAGTTTTTGCTATATAGGGTCTTTTATTATTCCATATGCAATTTTGGATTGCCTCTTCTATTTCTTTAAAGAATGCCATTGGGATATTGATGGGTATTGCATTGAATTTGTAGATAGCCCTTGGCAAGATTGCCATTTTCATGATGTTGATTCTTCCAATCGAGGAGCATGGGAGGTTTTTCAATTTCCTCTGTTCTGATTTAAGTTTCTTTTTCAGGGTTTTAAAGTTTTCATGAAAAAGATCCTTTGGTTAAGTTAATTCTGAGGTATTTATTTACTTTGAAGCTACTGGAAAAGGAGTTGTTTACTGATTGTTGCCTCCTTCCACTCAGAGTTGGCATAAAGGAAGGTGGTTGAATTTTGAGGGTTAATTTTTACCCTTCTAACTTGCCCAAGTTTTGAATCAGCTCAAAGAGCTTGGGAGTGGAGTCTATAGGGTTCTTTAAATACAGAATCATGTCATCTGCAAAGAGGGAAATTTTCACTAACCCTTTCCCTATTTGAATCTCTTTTATGCTTGCTTCTTGCCTTATTGCTCTGGCTAGGAATTCTAATACTATGTTAAAGAGGAGTGGAGAGAGTGGACATCCTTGTCTCGTTCCTGATTTTAGAAGGAAAGGCTTTAGCTTTTTGCCATTAAGTATAATACTAGCTGTAGGTTTGTCATACACAGCCTTTATTATACTGAGGAATGTTCCATGGATTCCTAGTTTCTCCAGAGCTTTTAGCATAAAAGGGTTTGGATCTTGTCAAATGCCTTTTCTGCATCTATTGAGACAATCATGTGATTTTTGTCCTTGCACCTGTTGATAAGCTGAATTATATTGATTGATTTGCATATGTTGAACCAGCTTTGCCTCCGTGTGATGACCCTGTTTGATCATAGTGTATATTTTTTTTTTGATAAGTTGCTGAAGATGGTTGGCCGGTATTTTGTTGAGACGTTTTGCAACAATATTCATCAAAGAAATGGGTCTATAGTTGTCTTTCTTTGAAGAATCTCTGTCTGGTTTTGGGATGAGGGTTATAGTGTTTTCATAGAATGAGATTGGCAAAGAGCCTTCGTTTTCAATTGGATTGAAGAGCTTGAGGAATATTGGTGGTATCTCTGTTTTGAAAACCTTATAGAATTCAGATGTGAATCCAACTGGCCATGGGCTTTTCTTGGATGGAAAGTTTCTTATTGCCATTTCTATTTAAATGCTTAAATAGGTCTGTTTATTTGGTTTAGGTCTTCTTGGTTCAGTGTGGGTCTGTTGATATTGGCTAGAAACTCATCCATTTCTTCTTGATTCTTAAATGCTTGGCATAAAGGTTTGAAAAGTATTCCCTCGTGATGCTCTGGATCTTGATAATTTCTGTCATGATATTACCATTCTCATCTGTGATTTTCTTTATTTGTGTGCGCTCCCTTTTTTGGTTAAGATTTGCTAAGGGTCTCTTAATTTTTTCAAAGAACCAACTCCTTTTTTTGCTGATTCTTTCTATAATTTTTTTGGACTCCAGTTCATTTAGTTTTGCTTTGATTTTAAAAATTTTCATCCTGCTACTGGGATTAGGATTGCTTTGTTGCTCCTTTTCAAAGCTTAATGTGGGACATTAAATTGTTGATTTCTGATTTTTCTGATTTGTTGATGTATGCACTCTGAGCTATAAATTTCCCTCTGAGTACTGCCTTTGTTTTTTCCCAGAGGAGCTGGTATTTTATGTGCTCCGTTTTGTTAAATTCCTTTTTATCCATATATTTTTATTGTAATTAATAGAAGGGTTACATATTTGCCAGATAGAACATGCATTAATTCAAATATATTGATACCCTTTCTCATGTCTTGGTCCCAATTTCCCTCCCCCCACCCCTACCACTCATCTTGTTTTCCCCCCTTCCCTAACCAATTTTCAATAACCAAATACAAATATATCCAATATATCAAATAACAAAGTGAGATACTGTAAGAATATGAGATAACCAAGGGGTAGCAAAAGAGATGAGAGATAACATAGTACATTAAGGACAACAATCATTCATTATATGGCTTTTGTTTCTATATCCTAGAGGTCCTTTCATTTAGTGTCATACTATATGGCCTTATGTATCAAGGTTTTGCTGTATTGCAAATCTCTGCTAGGAGAGCCCAAAGTTTCTACTGATGATGACAAATGAGAGAAACCATTGAGCCTAAGTTCCTTTGAGTCTGGCTTACTTCTCTTAATATGATTTTTTCTAAGTCTTTCCATTTCCTAACAAATGGGGCGATGTCCTATTTTATGACAGCAGCATAGAATTGCATTGTGTACAAATACCATATCTTGTTGATCCATTCATCACCTGAGAGACATCTAGGTTGGTTCCACATCTTTGCTATGGTAAATAGTGCTGCAATGAACATTGTTGTGCTAGTGGATTTAGCGTGTCCTTGTTTCTGGATGATTGGGTAAATGCCAAGTAGTGGAATTGCTGGGTCATAGGGGAGCTCTATGTTTAGTCTTTTAAGGAACTGCCATACTCCTTTCCGTAGTGGTTGAATGAGTTTGCACTCCCACCAACAATGTAGCAGTGATCCCTCCTGCCCAAATCTCCTCCAGCATCTGTTGTTATTAGTTTCTTGATCCTGGCCATTCTAACTGGAGTGAGGTGGATTTCTTTTATGACCAGAGATGTTGAGCATTTCTTCATGTGTCTATAGGCCATTTTTTGTTTCTTCTTCAGAAAAGACTCTCTTTAAGTCTTTGGCCCATCTTTTACTGGGATGGAATGAATGATGGAGCTGCCAGCACCACTTCTCAGGCTCCAGGTTGTTTGGCAGGGTCTTTGCCAGCAGTCAGAATGGCACTTCTCTCGTCTGGTGAGGGAGGGGATTCCTTTCCAATGTTGTTCCATGAGCAGAAGTGGAAACTTCTCCACAGAGATACTCACAAATTACTGGATTTTCTAGTTCCATGAAGCTGGCAGGTCCACACTCGGCTGAATGATGGCTCTGGGCTCGCACAGGCTCTGGGTGTCTCTGTCTGGCACCGGCAGGTCTGCCAAGATGCACTGTGTGTTCAGGTTCTGGAGGAAGACTTTGTCTCCCTGGTGGCTCCAAGTGGCTGGCGCCACTCCACGCTGTCTTCTTGTGCCAGTTTTTTGCCTTTTCCTCTCTGCCTGAGATCTCTGTGGTGCTAATGCTTACTTAGGATCGATCTTTGAGTAAGAACTTTCCCCTATGAGGGTAGACCTGGGCGAGAGCTCAGAAAGACTCACACTGACCCACCGCCATCTTCAGCCGATCTCCTGGCTGGCAATTTTTTTTGGTATTTTTTTAACTGGTAATTTTTAATCTGGTAACTTTGGCTGGTAATTCTTCTTATTTGACTGGATATTTTATGAATTCAAAGCTTATAAGTTCTATTTATATTTTGCTCAGTATCTTTAAATACTATTATTTTGTTTTGTATATAAGATTATTTATGCATGTTGATTTACACAAATATACACATACATGTATATATGCCTATATCTTTCAATAGTCTCATAACCTTAAAATATACATATGTGTGTATGTACATGTGGGTGTGTGTATTTAGCATTTCAAACATTTCTTTTAAATGGCAGAGCAGAGGTGTTACTTGTCTTCCACATTTTACTAAGTATTATACTGTCAGCCTTTTTAACATTTGCCAACTCAATGGACAGGAAATGACAGTTCAAACAATTATTTATTGTTCATGGAGAACTAGTAATGTTGAGAAAGTTTTCAGCTTATTAGCTCCTTTGATTTTCTCTACTGTTACCTGTTCATTAAGTTTGTCTCTTTGTGGTGAGTGTATTCTGTAGAAAATCAGAATCCTACAGGAAAAGACAGTTTCGGTAATCATTCTCTTTTGTTCTTGACTTTGATGAGGTTGTTTCTGAAGCAAACTATTAAATTTAACATTTGAGTTTGTTTTTAAAAACACTTTTATCTAGTTAATATGTTCCCTTCTAAATGTACTCTTCTGAGATCATTTCTTGCAAGAAGTAACTTTAGTACTGTAGTTACTTTTTTCTCATTGTACTAGTTATTTCAATAGTTTATTCATTCATTTATTTATTACTACCTTTCCATATATTTCATACATTAGCAAAATAAACTTTCTCTTAGATAAGTTATACTATATCAAAGATATAGTTTCCATATATTTTTCTACTTAAATACATGAAAAGTTTTTTATTCAGGTGAAGGTTGGTTCTCACGTGACTGTCTTCACTAAATGACAGAGATTATTCTAGAATGACACTCCAGCATACTCATGCTTCTAATATGTGACTGTCTGATCTAACCAACAAAAAATCTGGAAATAGAGTTTGTATGTAAGTGAATGGGGGATCACAGGACAAGCTTAAAATATATAGCACTATGTCCCAGATTTAACCTTAATATGTGCTTAAGACTTTGCTGTATTTTCTATAGCACAAATCTTCATGTATGGACTAAGTCATACTTTTAATTTCAGATGTATTTTTTTTCCAATCCTAGGCTTGAGCTCAGGGCATGAACAATGACCTTGGACTTTTCTGAAGGCTAGAGCTCTACACTTGAACAACAGCACCACTTCCGGATTTTTCTATGTATGTGGTACAGAGGAATTGAACCTGGGTCTTTGTGCATGCTAGGCAAGCACTCTACCACTAGGCCAAACTCCAGGCCCTCAGATATAATTTTTGGTTGATTTATTTTCTGGGCTGCTTTGGAAACAATGGAGTATATTTATTTCAGAGATTTTCTTAAAATATTTATGTAATTCACATATCAATATTTTCATATCTGCTCAAGAAAACTTGTCATGAAAAATTAAAAAAATACAAGTTTTTTTCTTTGTTTTGTATTTAAACTTTTTATTGTATTTTATTGTCAGTAATATATAAAGGGGTTACAGTTACATTCATCAGGTAGTGTTTTTTTGTTTTTAATTTGCAGGAATTGGTTGCTAGTTCTCTGAAGAATTCAGTCTGGTTTGTATCAGTAAGTGCACTTTTATATCAGTAAGGACAGGTTTTTACTGACTAATTACTTTTTTTTTTTTTTTTGCCAGTCGTGGGCCTGAGCTCAGGGCCTTGGCACTGTCCTTGAACTTTCTCAAGGCTAGAGCTGTGCCACTTGTGCCTCAGCACCACTTCCAGCTTTTTGCTATGTATGTGGTACCAAGGAGATGAACCCGGGCCTTCGTGCATGATAGGCAAGCACTCTACCACTAGGCTAAACTCCCGGACCGCTGACTAATTACTTCTAACAGTTTGCTATCACCAGCAAATTCAGGAATGACAAGAGTGATCACTGATCCCATATATTCTTTTTTTGTTTGTTAGTTCTTAACGACTTTTATTGGGGACAAGATAAAAACTAATAAAAACTTCTCAGAGATAAATTTCCAATAACTTTTAAGACGAGGAGATTACTTCAAAATTTACCACACAGATATTGTAATGATTCATTGCAGTTTCTTTTTTCTCATATATTTTTATTGTAATTAATAGAAGGTTACATGATATTTGCCAGACAGAACATGCATTAATTCACATACATACATACTCTTTCATGTCTTTGTCCCCATTTATTTCTCCCCAAACCCCACCCCTCATCTTGTTTTCCCCCGTTCTCTATCCAATTTCAAATAACCAAATACAAATATTTCCGATATATCAGGTAACAAAGTGAGATACTGTAACAATATGAGATAACTAAGGGACAGCAAAAGAGATGAGAGATAACATAGTACCTTAAGGACAACAATCATTCATTAAATGGCTTATGTTTCTATATCCTAGAGATCCTTTCATTTAGTGTCATACTATATGGCCTTTTGTATCAAGGTTTTGCTGTATTGCAAATCTCTGCTAGGAGAGCCCAAAATTTCTACTGATGATGACAAATGAGGGAAACCATTGAGCCTAAGTTCCTTTGAGTCTGGCTTACTTCTCTTAATATGATTTTTTTCTAAGTCTTTCCATTTCCTAACAAATGGGGCGATGTCATTCTTTCTGACAGCAGCATAGGATTCCATTGTGTACAAATTCCACATCATGTTGATCCATTCATCACCAGAGGGACATCTAGGTTGGTTCCACATCTTTGCTATGGTAAATAGTGCTGCAATGAACATTGTTGTGCTAGTGGATTTAGCATGTCCTTGTTTCTGGATGATTGGGTAAATGCCAAGAAGTGGAATTGCTGGGTCATAGGGGAGCTCTATATTTAGTCTTTGAGGAACTGCCATAGTGCTTTCCGTAGTGGTTGAATGAGTTTGCACTCCCACCAACAGTGTAGTAGTGATCCTTCCTGCCCAAATCTCCTCTAGCACCTGTTATTATTAGTTTTCTTGATCCTGGCCATTCTAACTGGAGTGAGGTGGAATCTTAGAGTTGTTTTGATTTGCATTTCTTTTATGACCAGATATGTTGAGCATTTCTTCATGTGTCTATTGGCCATTTTTGTTTCTTCTTCAGAGAAGACTCTCTTTAAGTCTTTGGCCCATCTTTTAATGGGATGGTTGTTACTTTGGAGATTAGTTTTGGAGTGATTCAATTTTTTGAGCTGTTGATATATTTTAGATATGAGGCCTTTGTCCATTGTATGGTTGGTGAAGATCTTCTCCCACTCTTTAGGCTTCCTAATTATTTACTAGCTATGTCCTTTGCCATAAAAAAGCTCTCCAGTTTAATGCAGTCCCACTTATCCAGCCTTTCTCTGATTTGTTGTGATTCTTGGTCCTTAATAAGAAAGTTTCAACCTGTGCCAAAGAGGCCTAGTGTATCTCCTATTCCTTCTTGTAAAGTTTTCAGTGTGTCAGCTTTTACCTCGAGGTCTTTGATCCATTTGGAGTTAATTCTAGTACAGGTTGAGAAAGAAGGATCCAGCTTTAGTTTTCTGCAGGTGCTTAACCAGTTCTGCCAGCACAACTTGTTGAAGATGTTATCTTTCTTCCATTCTATTTTTTTTTTGGCTCCCTTGTCAAAGATTAGGTGGCCTAATCTTTGGTTTAATATCTGGGTCTGTGGTTTAATATCTGGGTCCTCAGTTCTAATCCATTGGTCTTCAGGCCTGTTCTTGTGCCAGTACCAAGCTGTTTGATGATTATAGTTCTGTAATAGAGTCTAAAGTTTGGTATTGAATTCCTCCTGTGCTGTTCTTTCTGCTAAGAAGTGTTTTTGCTATATGGGTTCTTTTATTATTCCATATGAAATTTTGGATTGCCTCTTCTATTTCTTTAAAGAATAACAATTGGGATATTGATGGGTATTGCGTTGAATATGTAGATAGCCCTTGGCAAGATTGTCATTTTCATGATGTTGATTCTTCCAATCCAGGTGCATGGGAGGTTTTTCCATTTCCTCAGTTCTGCTTTCATTTACTTTTTTAGGGTTTTAAAATTTTCATCAAAAAGTCCTTTACATTAAAGTAATTCCTAGGTACTTTATTTTCTTTGAGGCTATTGCAAAAGGGGTTGCTTTCCTGATTGTTTCCTCATTCTGCTCACTGTTGGCCTAGAGGAAGGCAGTTGATTTTTGAGGGTTAATTTTATACCCTTCTACCCCTCCAATGTTTTGAATTAGCTCAAGGAGCTTGGGAGTAGAGTCTACAGGATTCTTTAAATACAGAATCATGTCATCTGCAAAGAGGGAAAGTTTTACTTCCTCTTTCCCTATTTGGATCCCCTTCATGCTTGCTTCTTGCCTTATTGCACTGACTAGGAATTCTTATACTATGTTAAAGAGGAGTGGAGAGAGTGGGCAGGAATAAAACTACCCCTGAAGCAATAATACTGCCTCTTTAGCAATAAATATTCACCAGGAGCAATTGCTTACTCCCTGGACCATTGAAGATAGTATTAAAAACTCAACTATAAGGTTTCCAAAAATAATAGCTAAAATTATGATCAGTCAGGACCTTCTGTGACTAGGAGTGTTCAGTTATTATTAATAACCTCACCTCTTTATCCTTAATTCTTTGTATATAAAAATCAAAAATTCAGGGCTGGGAGTTTGGCCTACTGGTAGAATGCTTGCCTAGCATGTACGAAGGCCCGATTCAATTCCTCAGTACCACATATACATAGAATAAGCCGAAAATGGTGCTTGGCTCAAGTGGTAGAGCTCTAGCCTTGAGAAAATCCAAGGACAGTGCTCATGCCCTGAGGTCAAGCTCAGGACTGGCAAAAAAAATAAATAAAAACTCATCTCTCTACACAAAATATAGCTAATGATGGGCAAAAATGTTATTTTCCTGTCATGATGTTACCTCATAATAAATCTTTACCCTTCAAATTTAAGGAAATATCTTTGTTTTTTGTTTATATCCTTTGCACTGTTGTGCATCCTTTCATAAATGTTGTTATATGAAAAACTATTTTTAGGCCCATTATTTAAATATTTATGATTTCTTTTTTCTAAATAAAGAATGCTTACCATAAAGAATATCTCAAATATATTTATGGTTACGTTATGTCAATTTCTCAGCATATTTTCTTATATGTTATCTTTCTTTTGATATTTTCACAGGACATATTTTGGCAGGTTCTGTGGGTGGTCGTATCACCTGATCTCCTGTGCTTATGCATTAAACATTTTTATTGTGCTTCTAAAATAAAATATTACAGAGGGATATAAAAATTATATGTAAGAGTTGTTTCTGTTAACAGTGGGAAGATAATACTCCATTCACATTGGCACCTATTGTTGCAAATGATATAGCTTCTCTTAATTGGTCATATTTACTGTGAAAGTGACTTTTTGCTAGAAGCCCCATTAACTTATTTCATTTTTAATGTACAGTGTCTTCTTTATGCTGTATGAAAATTTGATAATTGTAAATTGTTTATTAATAAAAGTGAACATTTTATCAGACAAATCTCTCCTCTAGTTTGTCAAACTTCAAAAAAATTATACTTCCACAATTTCTCATCTGTTCTTCTATTTTTTTATTTCATATTTGAGTTAATGTGGAAATGAATATTGACTGTTCCATAAGTATAAATAAATTTTTGCCCTGTTCTTCTTAGTCTTTCTGCATAACTGAGTTGCTTTAAAGGCCATCAACTCACTTTTCTTCTTGGTATTCAAATTGGAGATTTGCAAAAGCATTTTATCCTTAAAGAAATAGATCTGATACCATACTTCCTAATCCTCATTCATATTGATGGATCATTGCTTCATTCCATAGTTCCATGCTATGTTTAAATGAAACATGATATTGCATATTTAAAATATACAAGTATAGTGTAATAGATATTACTTGAAATAGCAGTACAGTTCGTTTTTTGAAAGGAATCGCATCATCCTTACATTGAAAAATGTCACAGTTTTAGATATACTGACTTTAAATAAAGGAGTTTGGGATTTTGTTGTCTTATTTTGTTTCTAGGTATTTGTTTCACTCTCTTCAGTATAAAATCAACTTGTGTATATTTAAAAAGATGTCTTTATAATACCATTAGAAATCTAGTAACCAAGACAATATGTATATCTATATTTCTTAAGTTTGCACTTAGAATTGCTCTAGTGTCTATTAGTGTAATTTTCAGCCTCCATTATTTAGCACAAAGAATGTAAGTCTGGCCCCTGGCTGCAATGTTTAAGTCTGAGTAAGTTGAGTGAGTGAGTCTGTCAGTTGACTGAAGGACACTTATCTCTTTCTTGTCCATGGAAGTAAAATTCCATTTAGGAGCAGCATGCCCACATCTATCTCATATTTTCTACCTTTTATTTGTCCTTATTCTTATTTTGAAGATGTGAGTCTCGTAGTTAACTTTGCATTATATATTTTCATATTTTTATAATTGTTTTGCCTTATATCTAACCCTGGAAACACAAACTCTCTTGATAACTCTCTCAGAGTTACCATCTTTGACCTATCAGAGTTACCAAATATTATAATGCTGAAAATGTGCCAATTATATTTTGGAGGAATCATCATCTTGTGATTTCATTCAGAATTTTAAAACTATTCATTAGTGATTCCCTTTAAACACAATTTTTTGTTGAAGATACACTCTTTTAGAAATGCTATTCTCATGTTACTCATGTAGAAAATTAAATTGCTTTTCAGGAAAATGTGCTTTTTCTACAAATAATTTTCAATCCAGTGGAGGATTGAAAATTGTTGGTAAGATTGTAATATAAATTAAATGTGAAATGAAACTGCTTGAGGTAAATAAGGGCAAACTTATTTTGTGTGGAGTTCTGTAGTCTCTGGTACTGGGGCATGTCCTTCTGTTTCCTTATGTGCAATTTACATTTGGATCATTCACTTCCCTGGGTCTCTGTCTCTGGGTGTATTAAAAGGAGGCAGTAATGTACCATGCTCTCACAGGCTCATTACCCAATCTATTCAGTCAATAGACAAAGAATTGAGAATTGTAAGCCACAAGCTATCTTTGATTACTAAATTTAAAGAATTTGAATGTCATAAACACTTGCAAAGGTAGTGGTAAGATATCGCTTCAATTCAATGAACGTTTTTTGGTACTAAATACAGGTAAAGGAGAACAGGAGAAAAATATTCTATAAATTCACGAATCTGAAGCATTTGGTGAATTCTTAAGTATAGTGTTATAAAACTCTAGAATACTTCTCACACTGAGATGAACTAAATAATTTTTCCAGAAAATTTACTTAATTGTAGAACTAAAGTAGATGAGGCTAAGCATCAATGTCTTTAATCCGATGGAAAATACACATTATCAGGGGAGTGCCTTGGCTCACGCCTGTAACCCTAGCTACTCAGGAGGCTCAGATCTGAGGAACAAGGTTCTAAGTGAGTCCGGTCACAAAAGGACCCGAGACTCGTTTTTTCCCCATATATTTTTAATTATAATTAATAGAAGGGTTACATTGTATTCACCAGATAGAAGGTGCATTATTTCACATACATTGATACCCTTTCTCATGTCTTGGTCCCCATTTCCTTCCCCCCAACCCTACCCCTCATCTTGTTTTCCTCTCTTCTCTATCCAACTTCAAATAACCACATACCCATATATACAATATATCAGATAACAGGGTGAAATACTGTAACAATTTGGGATAACCAAGGGACAGAAAAAGAGATGAGAGATAACATAGTACATTAAGGACAACAATCACTCTTTTTATGGGTTTTGTTTCTATATCCTGGAGGCCCTTTCATTTAGTGTTATTCTATATGGCCTTATGTATCTAGGTTTTGTTCTATTGTAAATCTCTGCTAGGAGAGCCCAAGGTTTATACTGATTATGACAAATGGGGGACACCATTGAGCCTATGTTCCCTTGAGTCTGGCTTACTTCACTTAATATGATTTTTTTCTCCACTTAATCACTACAAAACTGGAAGTGGCCATGTAGCAACAACTATTCAAGATAATTTATTTAAATGGATATCATAAGCAATTTTCCATCCAAACAATAACAATGACAACAAGAATAAACCACAACCACCACAACCACAAAAACATTACTTGAGTTAGGATTCTCAGGTGTGTATCCTAGTCTAGGTTTTCCTGACTATAGGTCTAATCTGTTGATACACATGTTTCCTTGAGGAAGTAAATTCATTTTATGTTTTATCAACATAGACTACCATATGGTTTCTTTCCAGATTACCACAGTATAACTCATATTACAACAAAATGAGTCTGCAAATTTCCAGTGTATTATACAGTTTTGTTTAGAGTCTACTATAGTCCATTTAAATATAATAACCAATAGTCTATGAAAAAATATTACACCTAAAATGATTTAGTGTGTAGTATTGGTAGCAGAGTTTTTACTTTAAGATTATCAGTTTCCCAAGTATACACCCTGATACCTGATAAGGTTACATCCCTTATATAGGGTACAAGCCAGGGTGGTATTCATTGATATAAGGCTTCTGCAGTCAAGCTCTTGATTGAGTAGTGGTATCAAGAACTATCTTCTGCCTCTGGGCTTTTATAAAATTGAGATCCCTAGAATTTCAACCTTTCAAGTAGCTAGAATTACAGAGGCGAGTCACTGATTCCTAGATAATGTATATTTTTTTTTGCTAAAGAAATTCTAAGTATTTGAAATCTGTGGATCGTGATTCAAAGCCAGACTAGACACAAACGTTCATGAGACCCTTATGTCTAATAAACTACTCAGAAAAAGCCAGAAGTGGCATTGTGGTTCATGTGGGGAAGCTCTAGCCTTGACAAAGAGAGTCTTAGGAAAAGGAGTCAGGTTCTGAGTTCAAGCACCAGGACTGGAAATTATATATGCTAAAAATCATGTGAACATTCCGTGAGATATACTCTTTTGCTGGTAGAAAATCTCTCTTTGATGGTAAATGCTATTGAGTGACTAATTTGGTTACTATAGAGGATAGTGGATCTTAAGTTTTATTAAAATGAGAAAGAAAAGTCTGATGCATTTATTGCCCATTTCTTTAGCATAAAATTTATCCTTACCATGAAGTGCTCTTTGTACCCACAGTAGAAATTCTTTCAAACCTAGAGTCAATTCAATCAAGTTTTGTGGCAACTTTTTCAGTGAAATTATTATGCAATACTATAAGTGTGTTGTTATCATTAGAACAGAACTCATAGCACTTTCATTAGGGGTAAATTGATCTCAAGATTCTACTTTCTTTGTTTATCCATAAGAGCTCTTAATCTGTTAAAAATGATGCCATAAGATATAATTCAGTCAATTCATTCAAACTTTCAGATTATTCCTAACCTAATGATTCTATTTCTATATATGTGTGTGATTCCTCTGTTAAATAATTGACATGTCTAAATTTTTTGTAACTCCTATTAATGTGGATTGCATAAATCATAAATTTTTCAGAATGGGTCTTATGAATGGTTTCTTTAAATTTGTAGAAGCAAGTTCCAACAATGAAAATCATTGTCTGTGACATATACATCCTTCAGAAACATGAATTTTGGAATAATATCTCTTGAAGTTCATAATTGTTCCAACATGCATTGCTTGAAAAACAGACATTGTGGCCAGGTACCAGTGGTTCATACCTGTAATCCTAACTACTCAAGAAGCTGAGAACAGAGGATTGTAGTTTGAAGCCAAGGAAGATAGTAAAGTTCGTGAAATTTCCAATTAACTGCCAAAATGTCATAAGTGAAGTTATAGCTCAGGTGGTAGAGTACTAGGTGTAACACAAAAACTCAGTGACCACGCCCATGACCTGATTTCAAGCCCCAGGACTTGTGAATATAAATATATATATATATATATGTTGCATATAATATATATGAAATATTCATATATATTGTATATATATTGTGAATATATATTGCTTTATCAAGTCTGAATTCAACATTAATTCCATTGTACATCTATATTAGAGTTCTTGGGGAATCAAGTGCAACATCAAACAAAATTGCTCTCTTAAAATTATCCTTTTTATTTTCTAAATAATAGTTTTCAATATGGTTTCAGATTTTCAGGAAAACATGTTGATTTGCGGCATGCATACTTTGCCATTCTCTTGATAGAATACAGGCAGAGCAGTCTTTGTATAATAGTTAGGAGCAATAAGATGATAGAAGAGAAAATGAGCATTGGCTTCAAATTAGAATTTTCACTGCATTATTTCCTAACAAGAGAATCAGGCTGCCCATTTAAGCTCTGAAATCAGGACCAAACTTTTCTTTGCCAGCTATGAGGGTTATAAATGCATTTTTTCAATGTAATTTTTTTTTTGCCAGTCCTGGGCTTGAGCTCAGGGCCTGAGCACTGTCCTTGGACTTTCTCAAGGCTAGAGCTCTACCACTTGAGCCTCAGCACTACTTCTGACTTTTTTCTATGTATGTGGTACTGAGGAATCGAACCCGGGTCTTCATGCATGCTAGGCAAGCACTTTAACCACTAGGCCAAACTCCCGGCCCTCAATGTAATTTTTAAACTTAATCTGAAGAATCATTGCTCAGTCAATTATCATAGCTGGATTAAATCCATTCATTCCATCTAGATCTCCTGAAAACATGTTGTAGTTTCATCATTGAAGTTACCACTTTATTCTGTGCATGACTTTTTCTTTGTAGCTTTATGAATGAAACTTCAATGCAGGTTTCAAACATATTCACAGCTTCCTCACTTTCTGTTCAATACATCAAAAACTGAAGAATGTTATAGTCTTAATTTTAGCTTACGAGAATGTTGTTAATCTAACTAGACAACTAAAATATTTAACATATCAGCAATGAGACTCTTTTGTTCTCTGGTGATGCATGTTTTCACTGCATTAGCCTTTTGGTTTTGCTTCAGGAACTATTCTTTAGTATTGACTAGTTGGTTAAATAGTAGGAGCAAAACGAATAACAGATGCTGGAGGGGATGTGGCCAGGAGGGATCACTACTACACTGTTGGTGGGAGTGCAAACTCGTTCAACCACTATGGAAAGCAGTGTGGCAGTGCCTCAAAAGGCTAAATATAGAACTCCCCTATGACCCAGCAATTCCACTACTTGGCATTTACCCAACCATCCAGAAACTAGGGCATACTAAATCCACTAGCACAACAATGTTCATTGCAGCACTATTCACCATAGCAAAGATATGGAACCAACCTAGATGTCCCTCAGTTGATGAGTGGATCAACAAGTTGTGGTATTTGTACATAATGGAATTCTATGCTGCTGTCAGAAAGAATGACATCGCCCCATTTGTTAGGAAATGGAAAGACTTAGAAAAAATCATATTAAGTGAAGTAAGCCAGACTCAAAGGAACTTAGGCTCAATGGTTTCCCTCATTTGTCATAATCAGTAGAAACCTTGGGCTCTACTAGCAGAGATTTGCAATAGAGCAAAATCTTGATACATAAGGCCATATAATGTGAAGCTAATTGAAAGGACCTCCAGGATATTGAAACAAAAGCCATATAATGAATGATTGTTGTCCTTAATGTACTATGTTGTCTCTCATCTCCTTTGCTGTCCCTTGGTTATCTCATATTGGTATAGTATCTCACTTTGTTATCTGATATATTGAATTTATTTGTATTTGGATATTTCAAATTTGATAGGGAAGGGGGGAAAACCAAGATGGATGGGGGGTGTGGGGGGGGAGGGAAATGGGTACCAAGACATGTGAAAGGGTATCAATGTATGTGAATTAATGCACCTTCTATCTGGCAAATATCATGTAACCCTTTTACTAATTACAATAAAAAATTTAAAAAAATAAATTAAAAAAAAGACTACTGAAACTTCATCATTTCTAGATTTGAAGTTAAAGCCAGTGTCATGTAGCTTCATTTAGTTGCACACTATAGGCCATTGAGGGTGTAAATTCTCCTCAGTAGGTATTTTATTGTCTCTAGATATAGGGATTCTTGAAGAGTGCAAGAGAGATGAAGGGGTGGTAGGTAGAACAGTCAGAACACATATTATTCATTATGTTCATGAATCATATGTTTGATAGTAACATTAAATATGATCATAGGTCATCATAACATACATGGTAACAGTGAAGAAGGTTGGGATATTTCTAGAATTACCAAAATGTAACAGAGACATGAAGTGAACATATGCTGTTATAAAATCGCTGCCAATAGACTTGCTTAAAGCAAGGCTGCCGCCAATTCTCATAATTGTAAAAAGTGAAGTTTCTGCAAAGTGCAATAAATCCAAGCTTTTTAAAAAGCAAAGATCTGTCTGTAACTGTTATTTACCAAATGGTGTTGGGAAATTAAGATACTTACATACAACAAATAATGTTGATCCTTATCAAAAATTAACTAAACTCCTACAAAATGTGATTTCATGGCCTATGACTATGAAGAAACTATAAGAAATGGCAATGAGAAGTTACATGGAATTAGATTTAATGGTAGTATCTTGGAGAGAACACCCAATGTAGAAACAACAAAGTACCAAAAAAACCATATAAATTAAATTTAAAAATGTAAACATTTGTACACCAAAGCAGAACACAATTGACAGAGGATAAAGTCACCATATGGCAGGGGAGAAAACACTCTCAGATCATATATCTGATGAGAGGCTATAATCCAGAACTCTTCCAGCTTAATATTCAAAAAGAAAAAAAAATCACAAATGGGTAAAGAAATCAAACTCACATTTTTTTCCAGTAATGTTATACAAAAAGCCATACGAAAAAATACTGCTTAAAACAACTATTAATTAGGGGAAGAGAAACAAAATCCACAGAGTGAACATGTCACACCCATTAGAATAGCTAGAATGAAATAAAATGAAGCAGAAAATAGAAAGTTTAGGTAATGCTGGAGAGAAATGTGAACATCTATGCCCCATTGATGAACTCTAGAATACTACATCCACCAATGAAATAGAACAGCAAATCTCCTAAAAGTTAAAAAAAATACTCTCCAAGTCATTTGGTAATTTCTATTCAGGTTGTATCCAAAAGTTCAAAAGTAAGTTCTGTTTTTGTTACTATAGCTCTGTATTCATTGATATAGAAATAATTCTGATTTCCCCTCAATTGACCAATCAATCAAGAAATATAGTTTTATATGGACAATGAAATTTTGATAATCCATTAGAAAAATGGCTTGTACATTTTGTAAAGAAATTGAAAGACATTTAAAAATTCTGTAAAATTAAGTATGCAGGCCCAGAGAGACAAAGGCTTAATATTTTCTCTTATGTGTGGAAGTAAAATTTAGCTTATAAATGATAAGTAAATTATGGTATATGAATATATACAAACGTATCAACTAAAATATGGTAGATCTAATGAAGAATTTTCATAGTGTAATTTATTAGAAAGGCAGTGTCCAAGTTCAACAAACTAAACATTAGAAAGTAAGTGTTTGAAAGGGTAAGATGGGTCTAGGAGAAAAAAGTAAAGGAATGAGAGAAGATGGCAGGAATGGAATCAATAATTCAATGTATATCATACAAAATTAAGAGTGAGGGAATGAGTGGGTAGAGGGAAGATGACCAGAACATGAAATAAGATACATTGAATTAATAAGCTGCTTTATTAAAAGGCAGCTATTGTATGTAACTGCTTAAGGAATTTTAAAAAGTAAAAAATACAAAATAATTTCTGAAGGAGATATATACTCATTTTTATAGCAACCTTAATCACAGTAATGAACAGATAAGGTGTCCACCATTGATGTAAGATAATCAAATTAGGATGTCTACAAAGACTTATAAAAAGAAATCTGCTTCTCAGCACATTTTTGGTTGAGTTTTAACCTATGCTGAACTGACTACCAAGGAGAATAAAATAATGTGAAATTCAAGTTTTGCACAACTTATTTTCATTAACATGGTATGTCTCCAACCTTTCATGGTACTTATGTCATAGTTGTATACAAATCAGTTTGGGGTCATTTATAGCTACTATTTCATTCTATGATTTATAACTTAGAGACTTCTTCATTATTTTATCTTCAATTGTGCTATACACAAGAAGTATCAACACATATTTGACTGCTTTTATATACATGTCACTTAAGTACAAAAATATTTCCGCAGAGAAGCACAGTAGTTGGTGCTTGTTTTCAGAGCCATTTCATAGGCAGAAAAGGAAGGGGTTGTAGACGAGGTTGACCTAGGCAAACATAGAAGGTCATATATGAGAATGAGCTAACCAAAAAGGTCGGGAAGACTGGCTTAAGTGTTAGAATGCCTTTCTGAAAGTGCTTTTCTGAGTTAAATCCAGCACAATAAATAAACAAATAAGAATATAACAAATAAATCTAATAAGTGTTACCAAATGAACATTAGGAAAGAATCTGAATACTCTATTTCTAAAGAAAGAAGTCTATTAATTGCTAAATGAAATACTATTTTCTCTTTCTTCCTTAGTGAAAATGAATTCAAAACATATTGAATTCATGTTTGGTCCGGAATATTATGACTCCAAAATAGTTCAGAACAAATGAATTTGTACCCTTGACAATGAATCTAAATCTCTGTCTAGTACATGGTATAGATCCAACATGCTCATGTCTATAATTTTAGGAATGCATTTGTAACTTCTGGATTTAAACAGATATATCTATCTATCTATCTATCTATCTATCTATCTATCTATCTATCTACATATTTTCCAGTCTTGTTCTTGAGCTCAGGACCTGAGCACTGTCCTTGGTCTTACTCAAGACTTGAGCTCTACTGCCTCAGAACCACTTCCTTCCAGCTTTTTTCTATGTATGTGGTACCGAGGAATAGAAACTAGGGCTTTGTGAATGCTAGGCAAGCCCTCTACCACTAGGCCGAACACCTGGCCCCAGAAATATATTCTTGAAGAAGTGATTGTTATGGAATGAATTTTGGAGTTGACAAATGAAGCATGCAGCACAAATGAACATGTGAAAGGGAAGATAAAACTCTTTTGCATGAGGACTCATAGATATGAAACACTCAACTTAGAATATTCAACTAAAAATCAGGTAAAATGCACATGACTACAATAATATGCAACTTGTGTGAGGGGAAGCAGGAAGGAAAAGTTTGGGGTAACCAAGGGAAGGATTGATGCTATTCAAAAGGAAATATACTCATTGCCTCACTATTATAATTC
The DNA here is from genome assembly GCF_031878675.1 of Megascapheus bottae. Lineage (NCBI taxonomy): Eukaryota > Metazoa > Chordata > Mammalia > Rodentia > Geomyidae > Megascapheus > Megascapheus bottae. The sequence goes on from NC_143515.1 coordinate 28,655,231, forward strand.
TACCCCCCTGTACATCACCTGCACAATAATAATACAAATTAATAATTAAAAAAATCAAATGTGGTTTAAAAAACAAAGACACCACAAAGGAAAAGACAACTGTTGCTCAACATCCTGTTTGATGTTAGCTATTAGAATTAACCTAGAGTATTTCATATTTACCTTTGCTTGAGCATTTGATCATAAAGATACAGTAAGAATATGTCCATATTGTATACCACCTAATATTCTCACAGGTCAGAATGGAATCACATATGTACAAAGGAAAAAGCCCCCAAAGTGTCATGAATGTAATTGATACCTCAAGCCCAGGAGATGGCAAGATTATAGGGTCTGTCTTGGGTATCTTAGCAACCTGATAAGATGAATCCATAAATCTAAAGACACACATGCTACTATCCCTTTACCCTGCACCACTTGGAATTTACTTCTCATTTTTACCCAGTGGTTCTTTTCTATCTCCAAAACTCCAGATTTGGGATTGAGAGTTTGTTTCTCAATATGCCTAAATCTATACAAGTGATGGCTTCAGGAAGCCAGAGGCTCTGCTCTAGAACAAGCATACAGCCATCCTCAGACATTTAGGACTAGGAAAAAGGTAGATCTGTACCTCAAACATCTGGCTTAAGCTTGGAACTTTATTCCCAGTATTCCCTCTCTCCAAACATCTGACTTGAAAACCATTCATTGATCTTGAAAGCAAGCATGTCTACAGAACAGACTAAGAGAGAATAAAAAATGTCAACTTATTAATTCATAATGAGGAATACTACTATAAAGTGAACTTAAATGCTCGACTTGGAGAAACTGCTAGATGAAAAGTTAATTATAATGTGAGGGCAAACATTATTCTAATAGGAAGAAAACTTCCAAATCAAATAGGTACATACTCTAGGAATCTCTGCCTTTCCTTCTAGGCATATGATTTGGAAAGTAAAGCTATAATTAAATTTCTATGCTGAAAATTTCATAATAAGATTTTGAATGATGAGAATTTTAAATGGCATATTTCTATCACCACAGCCTGATTCAAGATTGTGTAGACCTTATCCTTGAAATTATGTGTTATTCTCTGTTTGATGTTCAATGATCAGTGACTTCAAATGGAGGTATTGAGTTCATAGGATATTTTTTTAATCCCAAGATGATTTAGAAAATGAAGAAAACAGAAATATAAAGAATATTAGATAAAATCAAAATACCATGGTCTGGTAGAATATGAGTTTGGGTAAACTCAACAAGTGTGAACTTGTGAGTATAAAAATATTGTAAAGTTTGGTGCTGTGGCTCATGACAGTAATCCTAGCTACTGAAAAGGCTCAGATCTGAGGATTACAATTTGAAGCCAGCCTAGGCCAGAAAGTCTATGAGACCTTTATCTCCAATAAATGTCTTTGAAAAAGCCAGAAGTGGCACTGTGGCTAAGAGGTACACTACTAGACTTGAGCAAATGCAAAAACAAAACAAAAGGCTCAAAAACAGTACTGAGGCACTGAGTTAGATCCTAAGAGAACACAAACAAGCAAACAATATTGTATAAAGGTGTTACAAAAAGTTACACAATTTGTATCTATTTTCTGAGAATGGGTTTTGAACATTTGATTTTCAAAAATGGAAAAGTTTTCATTAAATTAAATTACACTTGATATAAACAAGAATGTCACTACAACACTTCTACATATGTACCTCAGACCAACCACATCATCGCTACCACTTTCTCCATCTCACTCCCACCTTTTAGAATGATCACCAGGTGTCACTGTTCTATTTTCATACATACAAATGAAGTGCGTAGACCACATTTAATTGTTATTCATCCTCTTCATTAGCCTTTCTTCTCCCACTGATTATTGCCCACAAATGTAGCCTGTCTTACTTTCTGTTATTCTGTTCTTATGTGTAATATTATTTTAGTTCTTTATCACAGTAGAGTGTTTGGGGGCGTATCTTTTCATGTTAGCTAGTATGTTTCTGGAAGAGCACATTTTATTTCAGGGGAAGGGTGCTGACCATCATTCCGTGCTTCTGTAGTTTGCTGGGTGACATTCATCCTATGAACCATACATTACATTTCAAATGCGATAGTCCTGCTATTAATTGTGCCTGGAAAGGCAATTGCTTCAAATATAGTAATTTTTGAAGTTTTTTTTCTTATTTTCTTATTTTTCCTCTTCCAATGACTGAAATGAACTGAAGCCACCAATGCTAATCTGATTTGTAAAAATAATTGAGGTCAATATGTTCAGACCAGAAAGAGGAAGACTTACTATTGAAAACAAATGACATTCTAATCTTCCCTCTCTGAATGATGAGCTCAAAGAAAGTCAGGAAGAACTCAGGCAAAATGTAGCCTGAATAATTATAAGAATTAAAAGATGAAATGCTTGCTTGCATTATAATGTCTACCTGATGTTTCATGGTAGACTAGGCAGAGGGAAAAACATCGTTATAGCATAAAATAACCTATTATACTTCAATTACTCCTCAGGGAACATAATTAAAATTTAATAATTTAGTTGTATAGTATCACAGTACATTAAGAAGAAATAAATATTCTACTTAGCAAGATATCGCCTGCATCTCTTCTGACAATGATTTCACGTCCAAGGAGACATTGAGTAAACAGAGGAAATACACTGGAAATGCAATTTACCTTCACAGATGCATACATGATTACAAAATAACTCATATTTAAAGGAACAAAAGCGTTTGCTTGTATGATTAGCATATTCATCATCAAATAAGCCAAAGCACAAATCTTTAGTTACATATTATTTCTGTCTATGATGTGTTGTTTGGATAATTCAATGTACTGCACATGGTCACTGGCACAATGTAAGTAACATTAACTATTGTTTAAAGATGATGAATAAACAAATGTGATAGTTCTTTTTTAGATCCTTCTTTTTTCATATATTTTTATTGTAATTAATAGAAGGGTTACATTATATTCACCAGACAGAAGGTACATTACTTCACAAATATTGATACCGTTTTTCATGTCATGGTCCCCATTTCTCTCCACCCCTTTCCCCACTCATCTTTATTTCCCCCTTCCCTCTCTTATTTCAAATAACCAATTAAGCATATATAAAATGTATCAGACAGCAAGGTGAAATATTGTAACAATATGAAATAACCACCATAAGGCTATATAGTGTGGTAGTAGTTCTTTTTTTTTTTTTTGCCAGTCCTGGGCTTGGGCTCAAGGCCTGAGCACTGTCCTTGGACTTTCTCAAGGCTAGAGCTCTACCACTTGAGCCTCAGCACCATTTCCAGCTTTTTTCTATGTATGTGGTACCGAAGAATTGGACCCGGGTCTTCATGCCTACTAGGCAAGCACGCTACCATTAGGCCAAACTCCCAGCCCAAATAGTGTGATAGTAGTTCTATACTAGGTTTAAAAAGATAACATGTAGTTAAGATGTGCATAACAGAAAACATATGTAAGCAAAGAACAATGTATTAGGGCTGTAAGTATTTCAATGGGATGTGACTATCTACAACTTTTGAATATTATCTTATTTAGTCTTTTAATTTGAAATCAAGGACTTGTGTTGGTGTTTTGCCACTTGAGTCATTTCATACCCCAAGCCATTTTTGCTTTAGTGATTTCAAGTAAGATGGCAAGATTTTCCCAAGCAACCTCGACTCCGATTCTCTATATATACTTCCTATGTAGCTGAGATGATACATGCACAGCATACCACTGCCAATCTTGTCTTTTGCTTTTGCTTTTTGAGTTGGAGTGTTTCTATCTCTTTGCCCCAAGAGGCTTTGAAGCACAGTCTCCTTTTCTTACTCTCACAGTCTTGAGTAGCAGAGTTAAAAGCTCGAGCCACTGTACAGCACTGAACATTTCCTTTTTATTAGACTCATCTGTACAATTAAAGTAATAAGTCAAAGATTAAGGGACATATCATTAAATTTAACAAGAAACTTCAGAAAATTAAATTCCAAGCATCAAAATAGAAGAATTGCCCACACATTCACCAAGTTTATGTATAGAATTAAGAGAAGCTTGCTAAGCATTCTATTATACCTCTCGTAGACTCAACTGGAGGCAGAACTTTAGTTTTTACCACCACTCCCTCTCTTCACAAATTTGGGTAAGAGCTTCTTCTCAGAGGTGAAACTACGATGAGTCAATCCTCAATCCAAAGAAGAGTAGTTGCATTCAATAATGCTCAAAAAATGCTGGCCCAATTGAACATTGTGTTAGAAGCACCACGTTGTCAGCCAGGGATTTGAGTTTGAAATTGAGATTGCAAGGAAAACTATCTTAGATGATAGAAATCTAAGGAATGTTGAGTATAAAATATGTCAACTAACTTGGTTTTCTGTTTTGGAACTCAGTAGTTTCCCTAATTCTAATATCTAGACACTTTGAGTGCAAAACAAAGCTCTATTCTAAATATCTTAAATCTATTATACTGACTTACTTTCCAAGGAACCAAAAGGGAAAGGGAAGAAGAATTCTACATGAAACTGATATGATAAAAATAAAAACCAACTTGAATTGTGCTGAGCAAGTGAAATTATTAATGGCTTTCTATTACAAAATTGTAGTGTCACACATCAATAGGGAACAAATCATTTGAAACAGAAAATATATATAACGTATTTATTATGTTTGCATCTATTTTTTTCTCTCTTGTTTTTTTACTGTAATTAATAGAAGGGTTACATTATATTCACCGGATAGAAGATACATTTCTTAAAAATCATTGCTACCCCTTCTCATGTTTTTGCCCCATTTCCCTCCCCTGCCCCTCCCCACATCTTGTTATCCCCATTTCCCTATCCTATTTCAAATAAACAAATAAACATACATACAATATGTCAGAAAACAAGGTAAGATGAGAAATATCATAGTTCATTAAGAATACCTTCACACATTATTTGGCTCTTGTTTCTATATCTTGGAGAGCCTTTCATTTAGCCTCATACTATATAGCCTTATACATCTAGGTTTTGCCCTATTGTAAACTTCTGCTAGGAGAGTTCAAGGTTGATACTAATTATGACAAATGAGGGAAACCATTGAGCCTATGTTCCTTTGAGTCTGGCTTACTTCACTTAATATGATTTTTTTCTGTCTTTCCATTTCCTTACAAATGGGACAATGTTGTTCTTTCTGATGGCAGCCTAGAATTCCATTGTGTATAAATACCACATCTTGTTGATCCACGCATCAACTGAAGGGCATTTAGGTTGGTTCCCTATCTTTGCTATGGTAAATAGTGCTGCAATGAACATCGTTGAACTAGCGGATTTAGTATGTCCTTGTTTCTGGACGGGGTAAATGCTTAGTGGAATTGCTGGGTCCTGGGGAGCTGTATGTTTAGTCTTTTGAGGAAACTCTTTACTGCTTTCCATAGTGGTTGAACGAGTTTACACTCCCACTATCAGTGTAGTAGTAGTTACCCCTGTAATATGTGCCAACTATAAACACAGGGAGCATAACTTTTATTCTTAAAACTTTCTGTTAGTGCATGGTAGCTTCTGAAAACTTCCATCTCAGCTCCTAAGAAGTGAATAACCTGATTCTGTTTCTATACATCAGTGTACAGTTTTATAATTTTTGGTACATTCAATCATAGAGAACATAAGCTTTTTATTGTTTTCTGTTAATAGTCTCATATTGAAGCTCTTTATGGAAACCATTATACTCTAATAAATATATAACAATTTAATAATCAATTTGCTCATTGGTGGATATTTAGATTGTTTTGAATTTTAGGCTATAGTGAAATGAAGCTGAAGTAGCAATCTACATAATTTTTTGTATTGAATGCCTTATTTTGAATAAAACCTTAGAAGTAGAATAGCAAAATCATAGTTTTTAAACTATATATGTAAAGTGGTTGAGTCATTGCATATTTTCAGTCTATGTGCATTAATATTCAGTTTTTCATACTCAGTATGTTAAACATTGTTTAATTGTAAATTCTTATGGTTTGAATTTGTATTTCACCATTATTTAATAACTCTGAGGTTTATCAAATTCTTAACTTCTGAATATCATCTTTGTTGAAGGAATATTTGGCCTAATATTTGTATTAGATTGTTTACTAAAAAATAGGGAGTTGTTTGATAAATGCAGGCAAATATTTTAAGAAATCTACTGTTTACAAATATTTTCTTTCTTTCCATGGCTTTACTTTTTCTTTTCTTAATGATACTACTTAAAGAACAGAAGTTTTAATTCCCTTGGAGATAAATTTTAAAATGTGTCCTTTTATTTATTGTGCTTATTATTCTAAGATATTTCTTATAAAATCATTCCCCTACATTTAATTTGGAAAGCTTCATGGTTTTTCTAATGGTTTTTTGATAATTGTGAAAAAACTCATTTATATGTGAGTCTATATTTATACCTTTTATTCTTATTCATCAATGTATTTCTATATCTTTTTTGCCTATTTCTATATCTAGATGCAGAAACTTTAGTTGTCTGATTAATGATGTGTGTAGTATTTTATACTTTATTTTTTATTCCAACTGAACAGATTAACCTTAGTGCAAGGTTAAATAGGGACACCAAAGTAACCTGAGAAGTCTTTAAGTCAGAAGAAATTAACCTCGGTTACTACTTTTTCAGAGATTTTTTAAAATTGTTTAGGATTTCATACTTCCATTTGACTTCACAATTAGTTTATCAATTTCTAAATAGAACCCTGGTGACTCTTACCTGGCATTGCCTTGAATCTACAGACAAATTTGGGAAAATTCTATCAATATTGAGTTCTTTTTTAATCCAGGATTTAGGGATAAAATTAATTACTGTCTACTTTCTTTTATAGCTTTCCAAGTGTAAGTTTTCAGGGTATTTATCACATTAGTTTCTAGTGTTCCTCCTCTTCATATTTTTGTAAACTAGATATTTAATTTCCACTTCCAGTTCTTTGTTGTAGAGAATCAAAATATAATTACATTAGTATACTGATCTTGTTCCCATGACCTTGCTATACTCAGTAATTCTAATAAATGTTCATGTACATTAAAATAGATTTAACCTATTAATCATCCTGTTCCTGAAAGAATACAGTTTTGCTATTTTATATGAGATTCCTATATTTCCTTTTCTTGCCTTAAAAATTTCCAGTAATATTGCTGAAGTGAAGTCAATATCCTTGTTTTATCTATGGTAAGCGGTAGAAAAGTTGCTTATTTTTCAGCATCTATGTGACCTATGTAAATGTCACATTTCTGAGACTTTCTATCAGGAACTGAGAGTAGTTTAAGCTGGTAAGCAATATTTTTTTTCAAAAATATTTATTTCACTGTATACGTTTAACTTACTTTTGAGGATTCCTAATTTAGAAAACTACATAGATTTTTATATTAAGTTGACTTTGAATAAATGCAGGTAAAATAAGTTCCATGAGATATTTTAATTTATACTTTGCACAGATTATTGCTATAAGTAGCCAAAATATGCTTATATTTGCCTTTATATTTGTGAAGAATATTTCTGTCCAGTCTTTTCTTTCCCTTGCATTTATTTGTCTGATGTTATTACAAGAATTCTTTTTTTTACTTTGTAGAATCAATTAAATATATGTTTCTCATCATCTTACTAAACGATTATTTAGAATTAGTAATTTTTTTCTTTAATAGCTTTTTAAAATTTTCCATTGCAACTCATTCCACTGGAATATTTTCATAAGATTCTCATCAACTGCAAATGGATTTCTTAGCTACAAGATGATTCAAATGGTTTATTTTTATGTATGTATGTTTGGCATGTTTTTGTTGTCTTCTTATGGATTTGTTCATTTTAGTTAACTTGTCATATTGTTAGTTTTACTTGACACAATAAAGTATTATTACCTTTTGTCTATGGAAATTATATCTCTCATTCCTAATCTTAGAATATTTATCATTATAACTAATATTTAATATTTTAATAAATAACTAGTTTTTGAATGCATTTATTTTCTATTTTTCATCATTTCTATTTTAATCTGTATATTTTCTGCACATTTTTTCTTCTATTCTCATTTTGGGGTTAGCTAGTGAATCTTTTTCTACTTTTCCTCTGGTAGAGCTGAAGTGAGTTAATTGAGAATATCTTCATTTCTTATATAAGTATTTAATGTTATGTTACATTTGCATTAGATACATTTGTAGATTTTGACTTCAAAACACATTTTTTCTTGACATATTAATGAGAAAGGATCACATCACTTAATTCATGCTTGCCTGGGACTGTTCCTAGTGTCCATCAGTAATGAATTGGCAATTTTCAAATGTCAGCCCCCAAAGTGCTACAATTACAAAGTGTTGAGCACTATGCCCTTATTCAAGTTAAGATTTTACTTTTCCTTATTGTATCTTCTGTGTTAAGAGAGTCATTGAGCAATTTGTTGTTTTGTCTCTAAGAATATAGAAAATTTAGATAGTTTCTTTTTCTTCAAATTATTTTATTTGCATGAGACTGCATGTCTAGACATATTTTAATTTTATTGATGTTTATCTTGATCAACTTGCTATAAGTTCCATATGCAGCTGGAAAGAGCTTACAATCTTTTACTTTTCAGATAGAAAAAAATGTAATGGAAATAAATCTATAGTCATTGAGTTACATGTTTTTGTTTTTTTCTATATTTCCTGATTTCTATTTCCATAATTTGTTAAAGTTTTATTAAAGTTTTCCACTTTAAATTGTGAATTATTCCACTTTCCCCTACAATACTATTTTATGTAGATTTGTGCATTTTTATTGTTCTGTGCAAATATTTAAAATCATTTTGTATTTTTGATATATTAACACTATCATATGTTCTTGTGAACTTTTTTGATAATATTTGTGCATTGACACATAATTGACTGTGACCATTAACTTTTCCTCCTCGACTCTCTTTCTGTCCTTCTAAATGCTATTTGTTATCACGGATTTTAACATTATATTATCACACATTAATTGTACAAGTGTTTACATTTAACATCTCCCTGAACCTGCAATGTCTCTTGATTAGATTCATGCCTCCATCTCTCCTCCTCCTTATAGCAATGCCAGCAACTCACACATTTCGTAGGTCAGAAATCTCGGTAGCTTTTTGTTGGTTTCTGTTTGTTTGCTAGTCCTTGGGCTTGAACTCAGAGCCAGGGCACAGTCTTTGGGCTTTCCTTAAGACGATATCACTCGAGCCACAGTACTACTTTCAGCTTTTTCCATGTATGTGTTATCACGGAATCGAATCCAGGCATCGTGCATGCTAGGCGAGCACTCTTACCAGTTGGCCAAACTCCCACCCCAGTACTTTAATATATTATGATATATGTAATATATTCTTTGTTATGATTTTCTTCTTATTCTAAATTAAGATTTCTTTATAACTACAATATTTTCATTTTCTGGTTCGTTAGTTTTGTTTTTCTTTCATGGTTAATTTAGTTTATGCTATGTAAGTTCAACTTAAGAATTTTTTTTTTTTTTGGCCAGTCCTGGGCTTGAGCTCAGGACCTGAGAACTGTCCTTGGACTTTCTCAAGACTAAAGCTCTACCACTTGAGCCTCAGCACCACTTCCAGCACTTTTCTATGCATGTGGTACTACGGAATCAAACCCGGGTTTTGTGCATGCTAAGAAAGCACTCTACTACTATTCCTGGCTCCTAACTAAAGAAAGTTTATCTATGAGTGTCATTATAACATTCTCTGCATAATCCTTAAAATACTATCTTTTTTTCTTCCATTCTTTATGCTAAATTGAAATGCATTTTGCTTCTATATCTGTTACTGAATAACTGCACAATTTTACTATTCCATAAAGTTAACTAACCACAATGATATTTATTACTTCAATTACAATAAAGCAAATGTTTTATATTTACTCAGGTGTTCATTGTTTCAAATGCAATTTTTAAAGAAATCAGTTATCTGAATTACTATTTCATGAATTATGATGGTTTTTTTTTGTCTGAGGAATATTTCAGTGAAATGTGTTTAGAAAATCTAGTATTTCACGTTCATGTTAGAATTTTTTCTTTTTTATTGCTGGTCCTTGGGCTTTAATTCAGGAAGTAGAAATTGTCACTGAGAAATTTTGTGCAAGCTACCACTCTATCACTTGATCCACACCTCTACTAGCTTCAGTTCTGGAATTTATTGATTTATTTAGTGGTTACATGCAAACCACTTTCCTTCCCTGGCTGGCTTCAAATCATGATCTCAGTCTCCTTTGTAAGTAGGATTACTCCCACACACAGCTTACAAAAATATTATAAACAAAATATTATATGTTGTCAGGAACTTTAAAAAAAAATCTCCTGGAAAACTTTGTCTGTTGTGTTAATATTTGCCTTTTTCCTGTAAGAAATCTGATTACCTGTACAAAACACTACCCCACCCACTCTTCCTCCTTTCCATACTTTCTCTATTTACTGATTTTGGTATCTTACTTGTCTGTATTGTCTTGGCTTACAGGACCTATGGCTCCCAAAGTTTTGAAAATTTTCATACCTCCATGTTTCTTCGAGTACCTGTTTGCTTGCTTTATCTCTACTATTCCTTCTTTTCTCCTTTAGATCCAGTATTTCCTCATACATTGGGACATCCACTGACATCTCTAAGGTAGCAAATATATCTCTCCTATCTCCTAGTTTGGGTCTGTCTATCCTGATTGAATTTTAAAGTAATTTCTCCTTCTGAATTTCATTTGGACAATTTTCTTGCTACAAACTTGAGATCACAGAATACCTTTTTCTATCTTTTCTATCTTTGCTTTGTTTTGTTTCTACAAATCATTTGTCATTTATTCTGATAAAATGCCTCTGTACTTTGATTTAAAATATATGTTTCAACTTAGGTCTAATGCGTGTTTATCTTTTCCTTACTTAATTAATTGAACCATTAGTATTCAATTATAGAATATTTCAATAACTTATCTGTTTAACATATTTACCAGTTTTTAATGAGTTTGAAATTGGGTTTATCTCCACATTGTGGTTTTATACATTACACTTCATGGACCAGGAAAACTGAAATTCACAGAGGTGAACAAATTTTCTTAAGAGTGCCTAGCTTAGAGAATGGGAAAGCTAAAAGCCTATTTGGAAGCTTTGAATGTATAAGAAGTCTATTAGTTAGAAATTTATTGCTATGACAAATGCCTAAGAGAAACTGTTTAATAGGAGGAAAGGTGGACAGGTTTATTTTGGCTCATGCTTTCCATTATTTGTCAGCTTGCTCCATTGCTGTGAACCTATGTAGAGGCAGAACATCATGGTAGCTGTACCATGTGCTAGAGCAAAATGACAAGATAATTTGTCAGCCAACCACCAGTGACATTTTGTTATATTTTATTTTTTTAAACAAAAAAGAACAAAATAAGCCTGTAGGGAGAAAAAAATAACCTGGAGGAAATGAGAAAACTCAGAGAACAGAATTAGAATTACTATTCATAGAGAGGTAATAAAAATATAACATCTATCTGGGAAGTAGGAAACAAGAAATCATTAACAACAAACAAAAAGGGAAAGATATGCTAACATATGCTAAAAATCCCAAAGAAGGATGAAGCCATCTCTTCAGGGAATTCTTGGAAGGAAAGTGCTGTTCTGTTGGGGAAGTCTCCAGAGAAGAGACTAAAGACCAAAAATAAGAGAAAAAATGGATGAGGCCAAATGAAAAGATCCCCAGGATATGGAAACAAGAGCTTTATCTTGTGTGATTGTTGTTCTTAATGTACTGTTATTTCTCTTCTCCTTTGTTGCCCTTTGATTAATCTCATATTGTTACTGTATCTGACTTTGTTACCTGGCATATTGTATACACGTTTATTTGTTTATTTGAAATAGCAAAGAGAAGAGGGGTGGGAAATAAGATGTTTGGAATGGGGTGAGGGAAAGGAAATGGGAACAAAACATGAGAAGGGGTATCAATGTGTTAGAAGTAAAACAACTACAATCTGGCAAATATAACTCTAACCCCTCTATATATGACAATAAAAACACTTTAAAAAAAAAAGAGTACCTAGCCTATAAATTCAGTGAAGCTGGAATTCATATCCAGAAAGATTTATTGTTGAACCTGAAGTATACCCACCAGCCACTAACTTGTATTAAATATAGCTAGAGGTCATGGGAATAAGACCTTGTATAAATTATGTACTATCTAATTTTTTAAAATTTTTTCTATTATTTTCTTTATACATATATTTATTGTAATTAATAGAATGGTTATGTTATATTAGCCAGATATTACTTAACAATCATTGCTACCCCTTCTCATGTTTTTGTCCCCATTTCCCTCCCCCTCCCACTTATCATGTTTTCCCTATCCTATTTCAAATAAACAAATAAACATATACACAATATGTCAGATAACAAGAAAAGATACTGTAACAATATGAGATAACCAAGGGACAACAAAAGAGAGGAGAAATAACTTAGTATATTAAGAAAAATAGCCACACATTATATGGCTCTTGTTTCTATATCTTGGAGGACCTATTATTTAGCATCATTCTATATGGCCTTAAAAATCTAGGTTTTGCCCTAGGAGAGTTCAAGGTTTATCCTAATGAGGGAAACCATTGATCCTATGTTCCTTTGAATATGGTTATTTCACTTAATATGATTTTTTCCAAGTCTTCCATTTCCTTACAAATGGGGTGATGTTGTTCTTTGTGACAGCAGCATAGAATTCTATTGTGTATAGATATCACACCTTGTTGATCCACTCATCAACTGAGAGGCATTTAGATTGGTTCCATATCTTTGCTATGGTAAATAGTGCTGCAATGAACATCATTGAGCTAGTGAATTTAGTATGTCCTTGTTTCTGGACAATTGGGTAAATGCCAAGTAGTGGAATTACTGGATTATAGGGGACCTCTATGTTTAGTCTTTTGAGGAGCCGCCATACTGCTTTCCATAGTGATTGAAAGAGTTTACACTCTCATCAACAGAACAGTAGTGATCCCTCCTGGCCACATCCCTGCCAGCATCTGTTGTTATTAGATTTCTTGATCCTGACCATTCTAACTGGAGTGAGGTAGAATCTTAGAGCTGTTTTGATTTGCATTTCTTTTATTGTCAAGATGTGAAGCATTTCTTCATGTGTCTTCATAGGTCATTCTTATTTCTTCTTCAGAGGAGAGTCTCTTTAAATCTTTGCCTCATCTTTTAATGAGCACTGCCCCTGAGCTCTTCAGCTAAAGGTTATCACACTACCCTTGAGCCAAGCCCCACTTCCAGTTTTCTAAAGATTAATTGGAGATAAGAGTCTCAGGTCCATTTGTGCCAGGGCTGGCTTTGAACCTTGATCCTGAGATCTCAGCCTCCTGATTAGCTAAGATTAGAGGTGTGAGTCAGCAGGCCTGGCTATATTATTCAATCTTTACTTATTCATTAATTTAGAATAACAATATATTCTTTGAGGAATTTTAAAGATTGAACAACCTGATTTATATGGAGACTTCTACAGGTAGAGTAACATAAGATATTTTTTTCTATATTGATATGGTTTTAATAATCTTTATATAATCACAGTACCGTGGTAAATAATCTTTTTTCAATATGCTATAAAAGTTAGTTTTTTTAGATGAGTGTAAATGACATTTATTGGTGTCACTTATGATAGAAAAAAGTTCCTATATAAGATGTGCATTACCCAACTGTTAAATAGAATATTTCTGAGGTGAACACACACTCTGACCCAGCTTTTTTTCCCCCATTTTTTATAAAGCCTAATCCTCCTTTACCCCACCCTAAGACAAATGAGCAACTGCTAATGAAAAGCAGTAAACACCCACTTGGGCTATAGCATTTTCAACTGCACACTCAGGTGAAGATTCCAATTACATTCGAGACTTAAGTTCCCTCACTTTTCTTCTAACAAAGTTCCTGAGTCCAGTGTTTATAATGTTACAACCCTAGCAGATCAGTGTCTTCAATTCATCTCAATGAATTCCTGTTTTTTTTATGTTTAACTTATTTGTGCCCTACTAATATTTGTTGAATCAAAATGAATAATTATTAAAATGTCAGTACTTCACAGATAAATGTTGCTCTTCGCGGTTGAGTATTATTGCACAAGCAAAACAACTCAAGTAGACCAATCTAGGAGAGGAAATTAATCAAACTAGTATATGTTTTCTAGATAGAAGGACTCTGACTTCAAATATCTTGAGAAAACTGTATCATAAAATATTTTTCCTCATCACAATTCCTAATCTTAGGAAACATAATGATAGATTCTTTGGTGGTGGAGTCATTTGGGTAAGTGTTACTAGAAGACATTTTGCATTTAACTGTGAAATATAGGAGATGCACCATGCAGAAAATCAAGGACATAGATGAATTTAAAAAAAATCTTGCTGATGTGGCATAGTTTTTCCAGCTCACTATAGATATGCAGTCATTGGACAACTATGAAATCACTTTTTTTGGAAACATGCATCATACAAGTACATCATTATAATGTGGAGTCTTTAATTTTTAAACTAGCAAACATGAACAAGTTTCATGTAGGTTTTAATAAATCTGTCCTGTAGATGTAGAGCTTCTTTACCCATCTATTATATTCCCACACGTTTCTAACTTTATTACATATAATGTATAATGAGTTTAATCTTGTTATCTTCATACCTATACAAATAATGTACTTTGATTCGCTTCATCCCACACCAACCCCTTTTGACTTTTGTCTCCAAATTTTATATTCATATTTATCCATCATCATCATTGTCATCATCATCATCATTAATATCATTGTTATAATCTTTTAAGGTAATCATTCCAAAAATGAGTGAAAATTTGAAATTGTTTTTGCACATACATTGTTTTAATTAATAGATATGGTTTTAGAAGTTTCATAAATTTTTTGATTAAAGAAAAGTATTATAATAGTTCTGCTTTTAGAAGAACAAGGAAGAAGTAGAATATTTGTCTTTGATCAAGGATGAGGTAAGCAGAGAGAACAAAGGCTAGTTCAATTAATGTAAGCAAGTATCAAGTGCAGATTTAAGCCAGCTGAGGTCCTTCTACAAACCCCTTAGGGAAATTAAAAAACCAATGGAATAATCTAGTCAATTCAAGTTGCCATGTGTAAAACTCTATTTGATTGAAAAACAAAATTCATTTTTCTACATTTTAATGAATGTAATATGCCTTTTATTATTATTGTTATTATTTCCAGTTCTAGAGTTCAAACACTAGTGTTGGGAGCCAGAGTGGAATCAAACTGTACCTTGACTTGCATCAGATGATGGCTATATTGTCTTATTGCTTTCTGGCCCTATTCTATGTAAATGACCTGAGAATTACCATATGAATGTAACACCTGGAGGTTCCTTGGGAGAGGAGGAGGGAAGAAGGGGGAGTGGAAAATAAACGCGGCAGTCTCAGCAGTCTTTGCCTGGACTGCGGACATCCCGGACCCGGTGTGTCTGTCTCTCTTCTTTTTCTTCCTAGTCCTTGTCCCCTATTTCAGGAACCCCAATCTGCGAACCCTGGTTTGCTGCCGGTTGGCCCCGGCACACTAGACCTAAGTACTGTCCCTGAGATTTTGTGCTCAAAACTAGCACGCTACCACTTGAGCTGCTGCTAACTTTCCAGCTTCTTGTTAGCTTTTTGCAGATCAGACTCTCAGTTTTTGGCCTTTGCTAGCTTCAAACTGATCCTCAGATTTCAGTCTCTGAAAACTACAAGTATAAATATGAGTCACCAGAGTCTAACTGGTAGGATTGAGTTTTACCATGAAAATTCTTTTCTTTGTTACCAACAATATTCTCTTCATCCACCTCATGATAACTCATGATATATTTGAATATCATAGCAACCTTTGAAATATTTCAGCTTAGAGCTAAAACTTGAGCTATGATTAATTAACTTCAATGGTCCTGCTTCCATATGGAACCCAGCTTAACTTTATTTAGCTATTGGTGTTTATACATGAAGTCTACTAGGCCAGGAATATATGTGCCAGAAATTTCAGGACAGAGGATTGATCTGTCTTTCCCCAAATCCAGTCCTATCAAACACTGGCAATTAGATGTCCACCGTTTGACTACATTCTAGCTCCTGTTGAGGCTGCAGGGAGAGTATGGTCACTTCTACTCATTTACTCTATATGGTGGTATGTGAATAACACATACATGAGGGGCTCTTCCAGTATCATTATGCCAAAAGCGAAGCAAATAAATAAATGATTGAATAGCTTAAAATAACCATAATAGAATTACAGACAGACCTTTCAAGATGGACTTTTCTTACTTGTTGTTTTTCAAAGAAGGGCCAACATTTTTGTTTCCACTCTGGCAAAGGAAATTATGCAGAGAAACCTGTCCATAAGATTGCAACAGCCTGATACTCATGGCTCACTCCTGTAACTCTAACTACTCAGGAAACTGTAGATCTGAAGATCACAGTTCAAAGCCAACTAGGGCCGAATAGTACTAGTGAGACTCTTTCCTTCAATTAATCACCAAGAAAACTGGAAATGATGTCCTAGCTCAAAGTGATAAAGCATTAGCCTTGTGCAACAGAGCTCCAGGACAACACCACAGCCTTGAGATCAAGCCTTTTGACTGACAAAACAAACAAACAAGCAATAAAACACCAAACAAGTAAACAAAATCTAACATCACAACCATGTTCTTTACAGCAGTTCATTGCTTCAGCAGGAAAGAATGGTATCACCCCATTCACCCCACTTGTAAGGAAATGGAAAAGACGTGGAAAAATATTAAGTGAAGTAAGCCAGACTTAAAGAAACATAGAGTGCATGGTTTCCTCCATTTGGGATAACTAGAATATGTCTAGGTATTCTTAACAGAGGATCACAATGGTACAAAAGCAATGGGGAGGTGACTATATAAAATGATGCTTATCAAAATGAATTCCAAGAAATAGAAGCTAGAAGAGTTTTTTGTTTGTTTGTTTGTCTTTATGGTTTGTTTTTGTTGTTGTTGTGTTTTGTTTTTATTGTGCTGTTTGCAGTTTTCTTTTTCTTTTCCCCCCTTTGGTTTATTTCTTGCTATCATACTTTTTTAAAAAAAATTTCTGTACCCTCAGTCTTGTATATAAGTTTATCTGATTAGGGGAAGCTAAGGAGAATCAGAAATGGTGTGTCACAGCATGAATCAAAGTAACTGTGATACTCACTAGACACTATGTTGGAAAAAATCTTTACAATTGGACAGGTGGGGAGAGTATTAGAGGGAAAAGAGGGAGAAAACAAGGGAGAGGTAACACTGTTCAAAAAGAAATGTACTAAATAACTAACTTATGTACCTGTAATCTCTTCTGTACATTAACTTTGCGATAAAATTTCTAAATGGCAATATGAAGAGTTTTCTCAAACACAAACAGAGCAAATTTATAGTTGAACAGACATGAAAATGTTCAATTGCTGAGAGCTGGAGTTGAAATTAAGAGAATAAGCTGCAAAAAAAATAAAGAGTATAAATGTATAACTATCTTGTCTAATAAAATGTCCCAAATAAATTTTTCTCACCAAATCTTCTGTAAGCATTATATTTATTACAAACCTAATTACATTAATGCAGTATATTTCATGATTTCAAAAAGAGTAGATCTATGTCATGTGAAACACAGAATAGTAAGTCAGAGAAAAATTCTCTCTGCAACCAATAAAGATTAGTCATTACTTAACTGTTACATTAAAATAATATTTACAATATTTTACTTTCTTAAAGGCATATTGTGGATCATATTCCATGCATTTTATTGGGAAAATATTGTGATTCAGGAAAGACATAATAAGGATTTGCTAAGATTTAGTAGGGATATAACAGGAACTAAAACACCTATAAATAGAGAGGGAAATACAGTGAATAAAATATGAGACAGAAATGTGAAAGAATACATAAGATAATTTAGAGATATCTTACACATTTTAAACTTAGATGATTAGTAAATAATAATAGAAAAGAAGTACTTGGAAATATTAGCTTATTTCAACTCAAACAAGTTAAAAATGAGAGCAAAATTCTAAAATGTTGAAAGTCACAAAAATTTTGAGTATGATGTTTAAATAATTCTGTGCAATGATGCATTAAAACAGAATAACTTTTCTTTGATGATTAATGTAAGATGATACAAGTGAATAAGGGAGAATTTCCACTTAGGAATTGAATACAAATATATATATATATATTCTTTTAAGAAAGAGTTTGTAATTTTCTGATAATGGAAAGAATACCAAGGGACTGGAGGATTGAAAGCAGAGGAGATTTGTTCCTGGGCAGTGCTGAAGCAGGAAGCCTTAGCACAGTGTATATACAATCTTGTTTCTGAATAACTGAGGATCCATTCTGAGCTTCAGTTTGCACTCAGGGAGTAATGTGATTGAACCACTAGTACCTAGTTTATTAAAAAAACAAACAAACAAACAAGCAGTTGCTTTATATTTTGTTTTTTATATATATTTTTATTGTAATTAATAAAAGGGTTACATGATATTTGCCATATAGAAGGTGCATTAAATCACATACATTGATACCCTTTCACATGTCTTGGTACCCTTTACCCTCCCCCCACCGCACCTCCCCCTTGTCTTGGTTTTCCCCCTTTCCCTATCAAATTTCAAATAACCAAATACAAATAAATTCAATATATCAGATAACAAAGTGAGGTACTGTTTTATATTTTGAGGTACTGCTTTATATTTTGAAATAATGAAATATAATGCTTTCTGTCCTATTTTTTTTTTCAGTGGTATGGCTTCAACTTTCAGCCTGTGCACTGTCCTTGAGCTCTTCAGCTCCAGGTTAGTGCTCTACCACATTGAACTACAGTGCTACTTCCAGCACTTCCAGTTTTCTGGTGTTAATTGGAGATAAGAGTCTCAAAGACTTTAGTGCCTGGGCTGGCTTTGAACTGTGATCCTCAGAATAGGTAGTGATACAGACATAAGCCACCTGTGCCTGCCTTTTTACCTTCTTTGTTGACTCCACATTTTTATGTGTCTTGGTAGCTCTTTTTAATTTTTTTGGACTGAATAATATCCCAATTTCTGAATGTGCCACTGTTTATAAATTTACAGTGAGATAATATGTTTTCATCCAAGTTGTGATGGTTATGAAATGCTTCTATTGATACTTTAAAAAGTTTTGGCACACAAGTTTTATTCCCTTTGGATAACTGTCAAGTAGCACAATTGCTACATTGTATATTAAGTGTATATTTAACTCTATAAAAATATCCCCCATGTATGTTGCATTTTCATCAACAATATACAAAATTCTTTTTGTTCTGAATTTTCACTAGGATTTAGCATGATGTCTAGGAAATTTTACAATTGCATTTCAGATTTCCAAAGAAAATGTCATTGTATGTATTAATTCATATATATCATACCAAAATTTCATTATTTATGCATTGCACAATAATCATAATGAAGCTAGCCACCTGTCTTTAGATTTTCTCAAGGCTAGAGCTCTACCACTTAAGCCTCAGCACCACTTCCAGCTTTTATCTATGTATGTGGTACTGAGGAATGGAATCTGGGTCTTCATACATGCTAGGCACGCACTTTACCACTAGGCCAAACTCTCAGCCCATGTTTCCATTTTCTTTATGTCCATGTTCATAAATAAAAATGTTAAATGTATATTACTATATATAAATTTTGCACATAATGGAAACTCTGTACCTAGACTAATGTTTCTTTTTTTCATGTTCCCCATGAAAAGAAAGGATAGAATAAAAAATGATTAGTGGGATTATGCATGTCACACATTCTAAAATCAAAATTGTTGAAAATCAGTATCAGTATTTTACAAGCATGTGGACTCTTTATTTTTTTTTTTTTTGCCAGTCCTGACCTTGAGCTCAGGGCATGAACCCTGTCCTTGGACTTTCTCAAGGCTAGAGCTCTACCCCTTGAGCCTCAGCACCACTTCCGGCTTTTTTCTATGTATATGGTACCGAGGAATTGAACCCTGGTCTTCGTGCATGCTAGGCAAGCACTCTACCACTAGGCCAAACTCCCGGCCCAAACAGGTAGACTCTTTAATAAGAGTAATATACATTCTATTTAAACACCATTGAAATCTGGCTGACTCTTGCATCAAACCTAGATCATTTCAAGTAGTTCAGACATTTTTGTCACACTATTTCTTTCAAAATATCAAAACAGGACATTTTTGTCATTTCTTTTTACTTCTTTTATGTATTGCATCACATTGAAGAGTTTCTGGACAAAAAGAAATAAAATTGAGGAAGGTGCTATTGGCTCACAGCTACAATTCTAGGTACTCAAGCTGAGATATGAAAATTTCTGTTTAAAGCCAGCCCCAGCAGCAAAGGCCCTGGGACTCTTATTGACAGTTAACAAGAATGGGAGCAATGGCTCGAAGTGGTAAAGCACCAGACTTGAGCACAAAAGCAAAGAGATAAGGCTCAGACTCTAATTTGAAGCTTCGGGACCAGCAAAAAATAAAGTTAAATGAAAAAAATAAAATTAGAAAGTATTTAATCCTTATCACATTTATAGGAAGAAAAGATGACTGGCAATGTGGGAAAATGGTTAGAACACATAAGCACTTTCACAACTAAATATCAAATGACAGTACTAACTTGAGTAACAGAACAAGTGCTCAGTCCGATATAAAAATGTACATTATGCCATTACATAGTAGTGATATCCAACAACAGTGATATATTAGATGGTTAAGATGTTAAAATAATGACAAGTACTGGCAAGCTTGTGTAAAAATTGAAACCCTTGTGCATTGTTAATGGGAATACAAAATGGTGAAGCTGCTATGGAGACAATACGGAAATTGTTTAAAAATTTAAAATAGAGCTACCATATGTTCCAGCCGTCTCACTTGTTGAGGTTTGTCCAAAAGTATCAAAACCGAGATGACATAGTATTTGGACCTCAGTATTTTTTTTGTATTCTGGTTGTTCGGATATGAAAACAGCCAACGTATCCATCATTATAAGAATTTATTAAAAGACATACGTACATAGATTTAGTCAATGTTCACCTGAAAAACAGAAACAAGACCATATGTTCTTGTGCTTGCCTGTGTGTATGTGTGTGGGTAAATTTGGAGTTGACTTACCGTCTGCCAGCTAGAGAACCCAAAGCATTGGTAGTTGAGCACAGTCTGAGTCTTGAGGGAATAGAAATCAGGGTAAAGCATTTTTATAATTCCTAATTGAAGGTTTAAGGGCTGTAAATAAGATGATGTACAAATAAAGAGAAAATGCATATTCCGGGGTGAATGGAGGGAAACAAAATTCCTTCCTCTATTTAAGTAGTGTTAAATAAGGGCACCGTCATTTCTTGTTGATCTATACAAACATTAATCTGTCTCAGTAATTTCCTCCTAGATTTGCAACACTGTTTTACTACCTATCCCAGCTTCCCTTAGCTTAGTCAAACAGATATAAAATGAATCATCACAGCTTCCAATTTAATAGTATTTAGCCTAAACAATGGAAATCATGCAATGGAGAGCAATATACAAAGACAAAGCCTCAGCTCATGAGTCATCAAATTAAACATATAAGCAAAGAAATATTGGAAGCACATCATAGAAAACTATGAAGAAGAATATGAAATCTTTATCCAGTGGAATTTGGTTTCATACAAAGGAGATATTATTATTAAATACTTCTAAGTGTAAAATGGTGTTTTAGTTTTAATAGACTAAGTTACAGACTGTGGAGACTCCTAATTAGTGATGCAGAAGCCCGGCTGCTTGCCACCTGTGCTTCAGCACATACATACTCAGTGACACAAGCTGTCCAGAGCCAGAGGGGGCCTGGCCCCTCCCGCCTGGTCCAGGAGTTCCTGGATACTCGAGGCTAGCAGGGTGTGTCTCGGGACACCATTTGCTGACAATGACATTCAGGGAGGTCCCTATTTGATGATGTGGTGGCCACCGATGGATCTGTATTTAGCGAGCACAGTTTTCTAAAATAAAGTTAGATTTTCACCAAGAGTCTGGTCTCTGGAGTCTGTGTTCCTGGGATTATTCATGAGCTCTGTCGCCATTTTACCCCCATCCTAGACATCCAAGCTGGAACCCAACAACAGACCAAAAGCTTATTCAGTAACAATGAAATATATCTTAAATAATGACCAGATTAATAATACAGAGATGAGATAGCTAGGGACAAATGCTAAAAACATGCATATCATGAGTATTTTAAAACTTATTTTCAAACAAAATGGAAAATCTTGAAGAAATTGGCATATTTCTAGTTATATTGGACTTACTGAATTGAATCAAGAGAATAAAAAATTTTATATAGATCTATAACAAGGAATGATACTGAAGGTGCAATAAATTTTATCACCAAAGAAAAGTTCAGAAAAGTTCTATTTACATAAATGATTACCTTCCATTCCCAGAATAATACTTGTTGAGGCAATTAGAATATCTCTAATTTTTCTCACAGACTTTAATTTTTGTTGAAGTGTTTGTTGTTTTCAATTTAGGAACTATTTGTGCTCCACTGATTCAAAGTCAGACATTTGGCATATTTAAGCCCCATAAACAGCACTCTCAGTCCACTTGTCTAATACTAAAATTCCTCACAGGAATAAATATCAACACACATAAACAACTGAAAGAAATTATACAGGATATAAAAATTAAGTAATTCATAAATATAATACAAAATTAACATATTATAGATATTGGTAGAATGACAAGTAACAGCATGTGAGATAAATATGTACAAATTAAAACTAACCATAATTGGAACCAGAAAAATAATTTAGTGCTTTAAAAAATAATCTTTAAATTAGCCTTACCTTCAGGGACCAGGAGTTTGGCCTAGTGGTAGAATGCTTGCCTAACATGCGCGAAGACCCTGGATTCTATTCCTCGGTACCACATACGTAGAAAAAAGCTAGAATTTGTGCTAAGGCTCAAGTGGCAGCCTTGAGAAAATGCAAGGACAGAGTTCAGGCCCTGAGCTCAAGCCCAGAACTGGCAAAAAAAAAATCCTTACCTTCAATATTTGAAAAAAAAAATCAAGTCTAGTTTGGCACTAATGACTCACTCCAGCAATGTTAGCCACGTAGGGAGGTGAGACAATAAAAATCTTCGTTCAATGCCATCCTAATCAGAAAAGTCCACTAGATTTTAACTCTAAAATAAACAGCACAGAGCATAGTAGAAGTATGGGTCAAATTTTACAGTCCAGCCAGGTAAGCAAGCCTAACAAGTTCAAACCCTGGTTCTCAGAAAATGAATTTAGTTAATTCATTAATTAATTATCTTAATAAATGAATTCATTAAATGGCAAGGAATAATTTAGATGTAGTAAGCAATGTAAAATCTTTACCAGAGTATGTTGAAGAAATAGTGCATATATAATCATCTGACAACACATCCACATTTGATCCTCAATCCATTCTGAACATTAGAAAGCACCTGTAAGTGCTTTTAGGATAATGTCCAGACTTGAATTTCTTTTTACTCCTTGGACATTGGGATTGAATTATCCCTATATTCTGCTTGGCCAACTGCTGTTATTCTCAGTGCTCAGTACATTCTCCCCTGTAGTTAGGTTTGAGAACTCCTACTATAAGACACCTTTGCTTTACAATGCTAATTATTTTTTTTTGCCAGCCTGGGCTTGAGTTTAGGGCCTGAGCACTGTCATGGGATTTTCTCAAGGCTAGAGCTCTACCACTTGAGCCTGAGCACCACTTCTGACTTTTTTCTATGTGGTACCAAGGAATCAAACCCTGGTCTCCGTTGCATGCTATGCAAACACTCTATCACTAGGCTAAACACCCAGGCCAACAATGCTAATATTTTAAACTCTGTCTGAATTCCCATCTTAGGTTACAGACAATTTTTTGGGGGGTGGGTCATGGAGCTTGAACTTGGCGTGGGCATTGTCCCTGAGCTCTTCAGATCAAGGTTGCCACCCTATCCTTGAGCCCGTTTTCTAGAGGTTAATTGGAGATAAGAGTCTCAGGTCCTTTTGTGCCGGGCTGGCTTTGAACCTTGATCCTCAGGTTTCAGCCTCCTGAGTAGCAAGGATTACAGGCATGAGCCTGTAAGATCTCCGTGTCCAGAGGAGCTCTTTTTCAACAGATATAGTCACTGGACACTTCGTTGGAAATAAACTATATTACTTGGGGGGAATGGAAGTTGGGAGGGGAAAATCTTGAGAGAAAATGAGGGACGAAGTGACACTGTTCACAAAAATTTTACTAACTCATGTAACTGTAACCCCTATGCACATCACATTTACAATACCATTGTAATAAAATTTTTAAAAAAGAGAAAAAAATTAAAATTTTTGAATTAGTTTTCTCAAAAGCAAATAAATGCAATAGAACGATAGTGTATTCTTATAAAACAAACTAAGAAAGCTATTTACACTCTTCCATGGCACTTTATTTCTCATATTAATCATGAATAAGAAATTCACATAACCACAAGATACATAAATCAGATCACAAGAAAAAAAATGTCTATTGCTGATACACCCTGAATCCTACAGGGAATTACAACTTCTAAAGTGTATCATTTACGACTGATTATAATATATTTTATTATGAGGGCCCTCAGCTTGCAAATATCATTCATTTGTGATTCTGTTGAATTTAATTTATTTTATAAATGTTCTGCTGCTCCATTCCCTGATACAGACATGACTCCAAAGCATCATAGAGGGGAAGAAAATGCACAGCTACTATAGTTTATAGTGTTACCAAAGCCATTCAGCAGAATAATTGCCTTTCCCTATTATATATTATTGCAAGGTACATAATGTTGAATTTCCTACCATTGAATAGCAAGAACATCTCTCCTCCCTCGTGTATTCCTACTTATCATGCATCTCAATTTTAATAAATCTATGTTCACTAACATTTCCTCTGTGAGTTGATTTAATTTCATACAGCAGGTCATTCAAATAGCCCTGTCAATTCAGATAGCAAATATCATTAAAATTGTAATTGAAATAACAAATCCATGAGAGCCCTTAAGATTTTAAGAATATATTTACAGGGTAAAGAATAACCAAATGAGCACTGGTAATTTTTCTTCTTCATTTTTCTTTCTCCTGAGGTTGTTGTTTGCAAGTAAAATTTTATATCAGTGCTCACATATACTGATGTTCAAAAAGAGGCAAAAGTTTATTATTTGACATCAATTATTATGCCTCTATCAATAAAGTTGTAAACTTTGTGACATCACTTTAAATACAGTCAAGTATATCAATATTTATGAATTTGCAGTTAGATATTGTCAAAAGCTCTTTCATACAATATGGTGTTTTAAAAAAATCTTCAGAAAATAAAGTCATTGGAGCAATATAGACTGGTCAGATGGAATAGTTGTCGCATACAACTTATTATTAGAAAAATAATCCATGAAAGGTAGAACAAGTGTACAGATTATCAAATCTTCTTCTGGACACAATGTAAGAAATCAAATGCTATCAATGCTACATATAACAATTCTATTTCATATTCATTCATCTATGTTTCAACACATGGTTTTCTTACTTTAATAGTAATACCAGGAACAACTACATAAAAATGTTTTATATTTCAGGGATGTGGAGATGCAGTTGTGCATACATGGGAGTACATTAATACATGTTTATTCCTATGAGAACAATATCAAGTACATATTTGATCTAAGACAGGGAGCAATAAGGAGTTCAGAAAAAAATAGGGCAAAAGCTATTGTCCAGAACTTTGGTAAGGATGCACACACTTTTCATATATTCCTGAGACATCCCAGTATTATTAGAGTACAGAATGAATGATTGCAGAATCCCATTATCACTTCCAGATTTGTACATGATGGCTGGAATAAAGTACCAATCAAGTTTCAGAAGACTTATTCCTTCACTGGGATTCAACACTGTTGACAGAATAACTTGTAGACAGAAAAGAGTAGAGAGAAAAAGCTGGAAGAATGAGGATTCACCCTTTTAGTGGAGTATGTGACAGGAAGAGGAAGTGAATGAAAATTTTAGCTGGCAGAATGGGAAGATGAACAATAAATCTATCTTTTTCATTAAAGACAAAGAAGAAATGCAGAGAGAAATTTCTCTTGGAACTTTTCCCAGTAAGCTGATTGGTTGCTCAACTAGAAATGTCAATCATCATCAGCTGAACTTATAAGCCCAAAAGGGATCTGCAAACCAAATGTGGGTGGTTGTAATTTTTACCAAAGTGAAGCTACACATGGGGATTTTAAGAATTATTATGTGTGTATGTGTGTGTCTAGATATCATTCTCATCCAATGAGAAAAATTCAAATAATGAATCCTTAAAGTCAATTTGCAGCTGAAGGAAGGTGTAAACCCTGGTAACAATTTTATAAGAATGATTAGTTGGAAAAATAAAATTGTTGCATTATCAGTTTTGTGTTTTTCAAGCAAGAAGTGTTTTAGGCAGGATGATAGGATGATACTAGCACATACATACTCAAACTATTAAAAGCAAATACAAGATTGGGG
Organism: Megascapheus bottae; assembly: GCF_031878675.1. Classification (NCBI taxonomy): domain Eukaryota; kingdom Metazoa; phylum Chordata; class Mammalia; order Rodentia; family Geomyidae; genus Megascapheus; species Megascapheus bottae. The sequence continues at coordinate 28,681,665 of NC_143515.1, forward strand.
GTTGAGTGTGAGCAATTAGATTAGACATTGTAGAAGTCGGTGACACACAATAGTTAAAACATGTCCTGAATATTGCCACAATGGCCCCTAAAGAAGAAAATTTTTCTAAGAACAGAAAATCAGGATCTGAAACTTTTTGTTGTTTCTGTTATTGTTTGTTTTCTATGCTGTTACTAGGGATTGAATGCAGGGTCTGGAAAGTGTCCCTGAGTTTTCTTTGCTCGTTACTGAGTACTGTATCAATTAAGTCATAATGGTACTTAACATTTTTTTTCCTTTTTGGTGCTTAATTGGAGTTGAGTCTCATGAATTTTATTCCTTGGGCTGGCTTTGATCCCTGACCTCAGATCAGAATCCTTAGTAACTAAGTAATATAAGTATGAGCCATGGGCCACCACAGATTGTCTCAGATTAAAAGCAATTTTTTTAGTTCATAGTGAGATACCTGCCACATGATATTATGAAAGAAAAATTTCAGATCATATTTACCAACATTAAAACAAACTGCATCAGTGCTATTTCCTCACTAGATATTATGTTGAAAGTGAACTATACAACTTGTGGGTTCAAAGGGGAGGAAATGAGGGAAGGATTAACACTTCAAAAATAAATGTACTCATTATTTGAGCTGTGTAACTATAATCCCGCTGTACCACACCTTTACAATAGCAATAAAATATTAAAAATAAAATATTTTAATAAATGTAATAAAAAAGAGCCTAGTAGAATCAGAAGAAAAATGTGTACATAAATGAAATAGGACAAATAAATTAGAAGTGTACACATGTCCAATATTAAGATCAAAAAGATCTTGCGTAGTGTGTGTGGGGATAGGGTGTGTGTGTGTGTGTGTGTGTGTGTGTGTGTGTAGCTTAGACAAAATAAATGACACCTGCATGTGGACCAAATGTTAGAAAATGAGCAAACCTTCACTAACTAGACAATCTGCTAGGGAGAAAACTATGAACATGAGAAAAGATTTGAATATTGCCCAAGGCTTAAGGCCTGACACTGATACAAAGTAATTGAATCTCTTCCTAGAACAAACTTAAAATTATTTATAGATCAAAAAAGATCATTTCAGAACCAGCAAGACAAGGTTTTAAATGTCTGATAGCCAATAAATCATTACAAGACATGCAATGAAGCAGGAAAATATGAGACATAATGAAGAGAAATAAATTAATTGAAACTACCCAGAACTGCTACAGATGTTTTAATGAGGATTGGACATTAAAATAATTAGCATGACTGTATTCCATATGTTGAGCTACCTTGCAAGACCGTTTAATTTCTTTATGTCTGAAAAATGTACTATGTAAAGCTAGATATTCCATACTCAGTGGAAATAAAAGCATATGTATATGCAAATATTTATAAGTGAATTTTCATAATCCTTTACCTAAAAGTATCTCAAATGTGCAGTCATTCATTAAGGAACAAAATGTTATGTAGCAGTATAAAGGATAGGAACTGTTATATACAACATACTAGATAACAATTATGTTGAATAATACAAAGTTAAAATTCAAGCTAACTGCTACAAGTAGACAAATCAAACCATTTATTATAATTTCTGTTCATCGATATTTCTTTTTTTGAGGCTGAAAATGTGTGGAAAGGCAGTACTGGGATTTGGACTTGAGTTCCACCCATGGTTTTAATGTTAACAGAGAAAGTAATAGATGAGGCTAGAGGCAAATGAACTCAACAAATACATGTAATTATTTTAAAACATTCATACACATAGGAAATTAGAAATTTGAAATAAATGTAGGTTAAAATTATGAATCTTATTAATTACTTGTCTTGGTTTTAGACAGCTAAAATAAATTTGTAAAGGAATAAAATTGTAAAGGAAAAGGTAAAGGAAGTCAGGCATAAGTAAACCCTTCTCTATAACTTTTATTAGAAAACTTATAATCTATAAAATTCATAAAAATATATAACATATTTATAAATTAGTCATATTAATACAGATTAATATGACATTTACATTATTTTCTATTAAGTCTAAAAATTGAAAGTTAATATTTCCATTCTTATTACTTTATTAATATTATTTCCATAAAACAACCTCAGACTATAATACTCTTCTCATGTAGCAATTAAATATCAAAATTATCTATCTATCTATCTATCTACCTATCTATCATCTATCTATTTATTCACTTTGTGGGTCAAGGGCTTGAACTCTGGTGTGGTACTGTTCCTGAGCTCTTCAGCTCAAGGTTACTGCCCTACCCCTTACACCACAGCTACACTTCCCTTTTTCTAGTGAGTAATTCGACATGAGAGACTCACATTCTTTAGTGCCCAGGGTTGGCTTTGAACCTCAATCCTCAGATCTCTGCCTCCTGAGTAGCTAAGATTCTAATGGGTGTGAGCTCAAAATTATTATTTATTATTTTATTTTAAAACTTTATTATTAAGTGTTCTATACAGCAGTTACCAGTCAATGTGTCAGATTTGAGTACAATACATCTTGATTGATCCTTCCTTCTTTTCCCTTACCCATTTTATTATCATCCTTTTTGTTTCATTATTTGATTTAATTCAGGCCTGTGTGCTGTCCCTGACCTCTCACTCAAGGATAGCACTCTACTTAATCCCCAGATATTTGGAGATAAGAATTTCACAGACTTTCCAGCCTGGTTTACATTTGAATCACAATGCTTAGATCTCTCTCTCTTGAGTAACTAGGATTACAAACTTGAACACCAGGCTTTAATGGTCTGAGGCTCTGGTGGTGGCTCATTCTTTTTTTTTCATTTTTATTTTTTGCCAGTCCTGGCCTTGAACAAAGGGCCTAAGCACTGTCCTTGGACTTTCTCAAGGCTAGAGCTCTACCACTTGAGCCTCAGCATCACTTCTGGCTTTTTTCTATGTACATGGTACCAAGGAATCGAACCCTGGTCTTCATTCATGCAAGGTAAGCACTCTGCCACTAGGCCAAACTCCCAGTCCCTCATTTTTTTTTTTAAAGTTACTGTGAAGATGATGTACAAAGTGGGTTCTAGTTACATAAGTCAGGTAGTGAATACATTTCTTTCTGAACACTATTGCCCCCTCCCTTATTTCATCTCCCATGTTTTCCCTTCTCAACTCTTTCCCCTCGATTCCCAAATTATAAAGCTCATTTCTAACTCTATTGAGTGTAGCTGTGAAGTTGGTCAATACTTTGTGTCATTCTTATTACAGTACTAGTATTATCTTCTTTACTCATGTGGTACTGGAAAAAAATGCTTGATTCCTATGTTTCTAATAGCTTTTTCATTTTATTCTATCCCATAAACAAATAATACTATTTATCTTAAAAGTTGATAGTAAGTTTTTTGTTTGAAGGGCGCTGTCAATCACACAGGCAAATGTGGCATGAAGGGTTCAGCAACGTGAGAACACTGCTTTTCTATACTATTTTTGGGATAACCTTTGACTGTCAATCTCTACCTATATTACTTGAATACAATCTCCATTTTCCTTGACTCTTTTAAACATTTTAGGAAGAATAGCCTTCACAATTCTTCATCATATATATATATATATATATATATATATATATATATATATATATATATGTATTTGTCTATCAGCTCTTATCCTGGATATTGAAGTTAGTCCATTGCCTATAACTTTATAGAAACAGTAGAAATCACTTGTTTGTCTTTCTGTATTTAAATACTTTTCATATGTATTATATCATTTCTTTAACCTTAATAGGAAATGGTTGGAGAAGTTAATTGACATGTCCATTTGAACACAGAGTCTTCGAATTCAGAACCAAGGCCATTCCTTCTGCTTTAACCTCCTTCTTTTCATTTCCAATTACCTTCTACACATAAATACACAGCCCCAGCCCTACAGTGAAAGGGATGTAGATAGATTAGCATTTTTATTTTCAATTTCTTCAAGGTGCTGAAGTACTGGCATTAAATAAGAACTTTGGGTTTGACTTTACTTTGGATAATACACCAGTTAAGGGATGCAAGCTTCAATCATATAGGATAATAGATGATCGGCTGAAGAGAGAAATTGATTTTGAAGTTGTAATTTACTTGAAGTGTTTTGATGATCTCATAAAATACAGGCACAGAATTGAAGTTATTTAGGATTTCATGGCTCTCTTAAAGCTTGAATTACTACTTCAGTGCCAAAGTTTCCAAGAAAGCTCCACAGGTTCATGTATTACAGACTATATATTTACTGAACTGTAAATATATTTTCTGGTAGAGAAGCTTTGCTTTTTTCTACCATTTATAACCTGTTTGTGTGTGTGTGTGTGTGTGTGTGTGTGTGTGTGTGTGTGTGTGTGTGTATGTGTGGGTACATACATAGGCTCAGAAGCACACATGGATACGTATGCCTGTATCTATTTGATTAATGGTTAACTTCCAGTTTCTGAATGTTTGGCTCATAATTTTGAATAAAAATTTTATAGTAAATGAACTGAAGTCTTCCACAAGAAAATGATGTGCTAGAGTTTTACTCTTGCATTTTAACCCATCTTATCTTTAATAATTACTTTTGACATACATACACAATTACCATAACACTAAGGAAGAGATAAGCTGGGCTCAGGTGGTTCATGCCTTTAATCCTAGCTACTCAGAAGGCTGAGATCTGAGGAGAATGGTTTGATGCCAGCCTAACAGGAAAAGTCCCCTGGAGACTCTTATCTCCAATTACCAACTCTAAAGACAGAAGTGGTGCTTTGCCTTAAGTAGTAAAAGGCAGGCCTTGAGTACAAAGAGGTTCAGGGACTGCTCAAAGATCCTGAGTTCAAGCCCCACAGTGGACATAAATAAATAAAGAAAGAAAGAAAAAAAAGAAAGAAAGAAAGAAAGAAAGAAAGAAAGAAAGGAAGAAAGAAGAAAGAAAAAGAAATTCCTTCGTATTTATTTATTAACCAAAGGATGTTTTTTGGCTAATGTTATATCACAGGAGGTAAAAGAGTGGGTGTCAATGTTAGTTCACTTGTTCTTAACCCTGGAGACATGAGAGAATAACCCCATCAGATTTTTTAAACATTCAACCATTTAAATCCAAATTTCTGATTAGGCAGTTTTTTTAATTCATTGGATTATTTACTGAACAACTAAACATAAGGACCTCAGATCTAGTTTTAAGTTCTTTCATTAGAAATATGAAGATGCTGTAGTTGTGTGTGTGTGTGTGTGTGTTTGAAAGAGACTAAGAGAAAGAGAAGACAGATAATTACACATGTAAACTTCTTACATAGTAATAATATGTTGATGAATTGTCTACACAATTTACACAGACTATGTAAATACAGAAGACATTTGATCTGACTGAAGTTTCTAAACTGCTTCTGAATTAATGATTGTTGAAAACATGGTTTATATGCATGATATCAATAATATGCATGGATTCTAGATTAACATGGTCCTGTATGTCCACTTCATTCTTTTTCCTTGATTGATCAGACCAATTTAAAAGTCAATAATTCTTTAATTATGCAAATGTGAATATGAAAATTTATTAGCTAAAATTAATAGGGACTGCCCTGCACTGTTTATTGTTGGTGTCGCTTAGCTTTGGTGGGTTATGGGAGTTGAACTAGGCCTGGGTGCTGTCCCTGAGCTCATCAGCTCAAGGCTTCTGACATACCCTTGAGCCAAGCCCCGCTTCCCATTTTCTAAGGGTTAATTGGAGAAAAGAGTCTCAGGTCCTTTTGTGCCTGGGCTGGCTTTGAACGATGATCCTCAGATGTCAGCCTCCTGAGTATCTAGGGTTATAGGCATGAGACACCATTTCCCAGTCCCAGCTTTTAATCTTTTTGTGTGTGTGTCTATGTGCGTCATGTTGCTTTAGATGATGACATTTTAAGCATCATTAACGAAAACGTGCTTAAACTGGAATATTTAAGTGATTAGTTTTATCACCACTTGTTGAATCAGGTGAGACTTATGTTGATATTCCTTATATAGAAAATAATAAACACTAAAATTTGTGAATTGGTGCATGTTAGCAAAATGGTTAGACATCCACATCCCCTTGTAAAAGACTATTTAATACAATGAATTTGGTGAAGTTATTAAAGTGATGACACAGAAAAGGATGCACTATATATATATATATACTATTTTGAAAATGGCAAAAATTAAATACATAAATTAAGAAACATGAATGAAGGAGTAGGTTGGGAGGGTTGAGGGAGAATGATGAAACAGTTAATTTTGATCAAGATTCATTGCATTCATAAACTGATTTAGTGAATGGCAGCTTCTTGATATAACTACTTAGAGATTACGAAAATATTCAAAGAGAAAATCATCCATAAGTTTTAGTAGTAAAACATTATTTCAAAACTAATTTAACTTAAAAAAAGAATATTGCTCTATAAACCTTTTTTCAAAAGGGAAAATATGAAGTGTTTTAAGAAAATCATGCAATGTGACTGGGAATTATCACTGAAATGCAGATGGCTGTCATTTATGCTGTTATATTTGATTAAAGACAGATTCATTGTGATTATTCTTTTAATGTTGGGGATTATTTTCATGTTAAAGCTATAATTATGAACAATATTTGATCATTTCTTCTGGTAAATCACAGGGATCATTAATTATATTTAATGAAACATTGGTTTGTCAATAATTATGAATAGCCTAAAATTTTATATTCTTACAATTATTGTGCATATTGTAGGTACTATAAACTCTCCTAATTATTTGCTGTGAGTTTGATAATTGCAACACAGTAGTTACTGAATATTATACAAGAACATCTGATTTGTTTTTAAATTAAAACATGCTTTTTATATAATATTAGAGTGCAGCATGTTATGTCAACACGTGCTTACAGCACACATAGATGAAACTATGGTACTTAACATTTTGCTTTTTCATCATTTCTTACTGTTTGAAACCTTTGAGTTGCTCTTTTCTAAGGATCCATAACATATAAAATAGATAGTTGTAAACTCCACTGTGCACTGTGCAGCAGAACACCAGGTTTTAGTCCTTCTAACTGTGGTAAAGAACATACTATCCACCTTTTCTTCATCTTCCAGTCTCCTGTTGTCTTTCTTAGCTTCTAATATTCAGGGTACAGGATTAGCAGTGGTATTTTTCACCTTTCATGTTTGCAAGAACATTCAGTGTTTGTTTTCTATGTGTGTTTTACCCTACTTAACACAATGACCTTCAGAAAGACTATTTTTATTTTACATTCAACTAAAGATTGTTTTTCAATTGGTTTATAAATTATATAACATAAAACTCAAATGACAAAATATGATTTAAAAAATGAAGGAAGTATGATTGTATGTAGTGAGCCTCATAATTCTTTTGAGATTATTTTCGGGTATAGAATTTTATAAATTCAAGCCTTTGGCAATTCATTTCCTATTGATAGTATTTCTTTTTTAAAATATTTTTATTGTAATTAATAAAAGGTTTACATATTTGCCAGATAGAAGGTGCATTAATTCACATACATTGATACCCTTTCACATGCATTGGTACCCATTAACCTCCCCCCAAACTTCCATCTTGGTTTTCCCCCCTTCCGTTTCCAATTTCAAATAACCAAATACAAATATATCCAATATATCAGATAACAAACTGAGATACTGTAACAATATGAGATAACCAAGGGACAGCAAAAGAATGAGAGATAACATAGTACATTAAGGACAACAATCATTCATTATATGGCTTTTGTTTCAATATCCTAGAGGTCCTTTCAATTAGTTTCATACTATATGGCCTTATGAATCAAGGTTTTGCTCTATTGAAAATCTGTGCTAGGAGAGCCTAAGGTTTCTACTGATTATGACAAATGAGGGAAACCATTAAGCCTAAGTTCCTTTGAGTCTGGCTTACTTCACTTAATATGATTTTTTCTAAGTCGTTCTATTTCCTAACAAATGGGGCGATGTCATTTTTTCTGACAGCAGCATAGAATTCCATTGTGTACGAATACCACAACTTGTTGATTCATTCATCAACTGAGGGACATCTAGGTTGGTTCCATATCTTTGCTTTGGTGAATAATGCTACAATGAACATTGGTGTGCTAGTGGATTTAGTATGCCCTTGTTTCTGGATGGTTGGGTAAATGCCAAGTAGTGGAATTGCTGGGTCATAGGGGAGTTCTATGTTTAGCCTTTTGAGGAACTGCCATACTGCTTTCCATAGTGGTTGAACAAGTTTGCAATCACACCAACAGTGTAGTAGTGATCCCTCCTGGCCACATTCCCTCCAGCATCTGTTATTATTAGTTTTCCTGATCCTGGCCATTCTAACTGGAGTGAGGTGGAATCTTAGCGTTGTTTTCATTTGCATTTCTTTTATGACCAGAGATGTTGAGCATTTCTTCATGTGTCTATAGGCCATTTTTGTTTCTTCTTCAGAGAAGACTCTCTTTAAGTCTTTGGCCCATTTTTTTAACGGGATGGTTGTTACTTTGGAGATTAGTTTTGGAGTGATTCAATTTTTTGATATATTTTAGATATGAGGCCTTTGTCCGTTGTATGGTTGGTGAAGATCTTCTCCCACTCTTTAGGCTTCCTAATTAATTTACTAACTATGTCTTTTGTCATAAAAAAAGCTCTGCAGTTTAATGCATTCCCATTTATCCAGCCTTTCTCTGATTTGTTGTGATTCTTGGTCCTTATTACAAAAGTTTTGACCTGTGCCTATTCCTTCTTGTAAAGTTTTCAGTGTGTCAGCTTTTACCTCCAGGTCTTTGATCTATTTGGAGTCAATTCTAGTGCAGGGTGACAAAGAAGGATCCAACTTTAGTTTTCTGCAAGTGCTTAACCAGTTCTGCCAGCACCACTTGTTGAAGAGGCTATCTTTCTTCCATTCTCATTTTTTGGCTGCCTTGACAAAAATTAGGTGGCCATAGGTCTGTGGATTAATATCTGGGTCCTCAGTTCTATTCCATTGGTCTTCAGGCCTGTTCCTGTGCCAGTACCAAGCTGTATTGATGATTATAGTTCTGTAATAAAGTCTAAAGTTTGGTATTGTAATTCCTCCTGTGCTGTTCTTTCTGCTAAGAAGTGTTTTTGGTATATGGGGTCTTTTATTATTCCTTATGAAATTTTGGATTGCCTCTTCTATTTCTTTAAAGAATGCCATTGGGATATTGATGGGTATTGCATTGAATTTGTAGATAGCTCTTGGCAAGATTGTCATTTTCACGATGTTGATTCTTCCAATCCAGGAGCATGGGAGTTTTTCCATTTCCTTAGTCCTGCTTTAATTTCCTTTTTCAGGGTTTTAAAGTTTTCATCAAAAAGGTCCTTTACATTCTTAGTTAAGCTAATTTCTAGGTACTTTATTTTCTTTGAGGCTATTGCCAAAGGAGTTTTTTTCCTGATTGTTGCCTCCTTCCTCTCACTGTTGGTGTAGAGGATGGCGGTTGATTTTTGAGGGTTAATTTTATAGCCTGCTATCCTTCCAAAGTTTTGAATCAGTTCAAGGAGCTTGGGAGTAGTCTCTATAGGATTCTTTAAATACAGAATCATGTCATTTGCAAAGAGGGATAGATTTACTTCCTCTTTCCCTACTTGGATCCCCTTTATGCTTGCTTCTTGCATTATTGCACTGGCTAGGATTTCTAATACTATGTTAAAGAGGAGTGGAGAGAGTGGGCATCCTTGTCTCATTCCTGATTTTAGAGGGAATGGCTTTAGATTTTCACCATTAAGTGTAATACTAGCAGTGGGTTTCCCATACCCAGCCTTTATTATATTGAGGATGTTCCATGGCTTCCTAGTTTCTCCAGAGCTTTTAACATAAAAGGGTGTTGGAACTTGTCAAATGCTTTTGCGCATGTATTGAAACAATCATTTGATTTTTGTCCTTGCTCCTGTTGACGTGTTGAATTATATTATTTGATTTGTGTATGTTGAACCAGCTTTGCCTCCCTGTGATGAATCCTGTTTGATCGTAGTGTATAACTTTTTTGATGAGTTGTTGTAGACAGTTGGCTAGTCTTTTGTTGAGATTCTTGTATCTGAATGGGCCTGCCCTTCTGGATATTTGGGAAATTCTCTGAGATGATTTCCTGAAGTGTATTTCCAGTACCATTGACCTCTTTCTCCAGACCCTCCTCAATACCAATTAGCCTTATTTTAGGCTTCCTAATTGTATCTTGGACCTCCTGAAGCTCTCTCTCATATTTCCTAGATTTGGATTGACTCATTTTCTGTTCTTTCTCTATAATAACTAAATTATCTTCAGTCCCGGATATTCTCTCTTCTGCATTGTCTAACCTGCTGTCAAAGCTATCTACTTTATTTTTCATCTCCCTTGTTTCTAATTGCTCATTTTTGATGCTTTGCATCTCTTCTTTTAGATCATGTATGGATTTCTTTAGCTCCTTAATTTCCATTTGAGTGGTTAGCTCAGTAGCTTTATTTTCTTTGAACATTTACTGGAGTTCGGTCACCTTTTTGTGTGTGGATTCTATGAATTCATCCATTTTTCTTTGAAAAACCTTTATTATGGTCTCCTTTATGGCTTCTCCTTTTTCACTTATCACCTTGTTTATGGTTTCCTCTTGTTTAGCCATGGCTTCCTCCATAATCTCTTTCTTTATATTTTCACATTTTTCCTTAATGTTGTTTATCAGTTGCATTTGTATAGCACTTGGAAGACTTTCCTCTAGGTTTGCCAGTGACTATTCCATTGTCTCTTTATATTGGGTGGGGGATGTTATTCCTTAATTTAACATTTTTCTTGAGTTTCTTGTTTTGCCCATTTGAAAATGGGAGCAAGATTAATACTAAACAGGATCATAATTTTTCAGATATAACCAACCTAGACCTCTTTAGCTGGCAGACACTAGATGTTCACAATTTTTGATTGGTATTATCACTCTTTCTTTTTGTGCAGTTACAGACCAGTCTAATATAACCACTGATAACCAATTTATGACCAAAACAATAATCCTCTCAATCCAATCTCTATTGTATTTAAGTCCCTCTGAACCTAGAGTATAATTGAACACCTGGATATACAGTATTGCTCAACAGCCATCAAGTGTAGATCCATGCATTATAAGGGTTGAAAGATGAACAGAGGACCAGAGATAGAAAAATAGTATGAGAGAGAACAGGGGAGGTACAAGAGGAATAACATAGGAGTGTAAGATTATTATAGTAATGAAGAAAATGTGTAGCATAAGGATAACTGACCTAAGTTGATAAGCAGGTAGCGTATTTGAGTACAAAATTTGGAAAGTATTAGATAAAACTTATGAAAGTAAGAAGGGTAATAAGAAGAATATATCGAGAAAAGAGGGAGGTAGATATAGGAGATTTCAATTATGAAAAATTTTAAATAGAAAGAAGAAAAGCAAAGTAAGACAAAAACAACAAGTACAAAAAACAAAAAAAAAACATACAGAATGAAAAACAGAGAAACAAAAAGCAAAAACAAAAAAGCAACAACAACAACAACAAAAAAAAAACAAAATAAAAAAAAGAAAAAGAAAAAGAAAAAGGTGGGGGGAGATTCCTCACTATTGTGAGCTCTTACTTAAGAAATACTAGGGTTGAAACCAGGAGATTAAAAAGCAGGTGACTGTATCAATATAGATATTGTTTATGTTTAGACTGTACCTAGAGCTGTCACTATGCTTCCAGGAACAACCATAGTGAAATTGGGATGTGGGAGAGAAAAGAGAAAAAAGAAAAAAACAAGTGTAGGTAGGATGGTAAAGAGACAACAAGAACACCTATAAATGCAAATAAAAAAGGGGGTGGAAGAAAAAAAAGAAAAAAACCTCAAAACAAAGAAAAAGAAAAAAAATACAGAAAAAAAATAAAAAAGGGTATTCTTCAGGATTCTTTTTTTTTGGGGGGGGGAGTCAGGGCAGGGTAGGAAACTTGTGTCTCCACTAAATTCGGGATCCGAACAGTTCAGAAAGTCTTTTTCACTTGTGATTTGGCTATGAGGGTTTTCGGTTCTGATTGTTTGTTTGGGAAGATGAAGCTGAAAGATCCACAGGCGGCTTTGTTTACCAGGTCTGCAATGGGCGCAGGGCAAGGATTTCAGCAGCTCTGGGGCCAGATATCAGGCTAAGGGATCTCTGGGAAATCCTTTGCTAGTTAGAAAGGTGGCGCTGTCAGCAACAACTCTCAGGCTCCAATTGCTTTGGCCAGGTCGTTGCCAGTAGTCAAGATGGCGCTTCTCTCAGCTTGTGGGGGAGGGGCTCCCTCCCAATGCTGATCTGAGAGCAGAAGTGGAAACTTCTCCTGGGAGGTACTCACAAATTGGTGGGTTCTCTGGTTCTGTGAAGCTGGCAGCTCCATGCATGGTGGGGTGTCAGCTCTGGGCTCTTGCAGGCTCTGTGTGGCTCTGTCTGCAGCTGGCAGGTTGCGGTGTCAAGAAGCACTGCTGCTCAGATTCAGAAGAGCCGCTTTGTCTCCGTGGCTTCTCCGAGCGCCTGGAACCCTTCCCTGCTGTCTTCTTTGTGCTGGATTTCTGCCTTTTTTCCTCTGTGACTGAGGTCTTTGTATAGCTAAAGTGGCAGAAGATGGCAGCGGTTCAGTTTGAGTCTTTCTGAGCTCTCACCAAGATACCAGTTTTGGCAGCATAGGGGACAGTACATACCTCAAATCGATCCTATTGATAGTATTTCAATATATAATTTTTCTCATCAACATTAATATATGACTTTTCATTAATTAATACATTATTTCTAGTAAAGAAAACTTTAAAAATATTACATATTTTTAAAATTTATATTTATTGTTTGTTTGTTTGTTGTGGGTTTTGAACTGTGGGTCTGGGCAATGATCCAGAGCTCTTCAGCTCAATAGCTATTGCTCTACTACTTGAACCGAAGTACCACTTCCAGTTTCCTAGTGGTTAATTGGATATAAGTGCCTCATGGACTTTTGTGCTCATGACTTTGAACCATGATCTTCAGATCTCAGCCTCCTGAATAGTAGTAGTAATTGGTGGTATGAACCACTGGTGCCTGGCAAAAATATTATTTATTTATTTACTATTATCTTGTCTTTTTTGGTATTGAGGATTGACCCAAGGGTATTGCATTGGCTAGGCAAGTGCGTTGCTACTAAAAAATAATAAGTAAGGAAAGAAAGAAAATAATAATTTAACAAATTACCTTATGAATATTAATCATATAAACCTGATGTTGTTTATATATTCTATATGGTAAATACAGCTTTTACTTAAATACAAGTAGAATGTGCTTGAGAAGGGAAATAAGAATGGGTTTTTGAGGACAGGGGGTTATTTTGTGAAAGTTTAAAAAAGTGAACAAAATGAGTTAACAGTGTAAGTACGTGTTGAATCAAGAAGATATTTTCCTTGAGTGAAGGTAATAAAGAATATTTTTATGTTGTGACATAAAATCCATTCAGTAGAAAGCTAAAGAAAACATAAAAGAAGAAAAAATTGAACTGAGTTCTTTCTATAGGCATTAGCAGAGTTCTAGTGTTTAAATACTATGTATGGTGACCCTATTTTTGTCCAACTTTTTTCATGTGAAGAGTTGCAAATGGAGTGTTTATAAACATTCTAGAATGAGAACAAACAAGGTGGAATATCTAAATCAATTTCTGTTTCCTCTAGAAAGAAATATATGGTAGAAAGTAAAAATTAAGAATTATGTGTCAGATAATTGAGAGTAATAGTATAAAATAAATTTGTCAAAGGAGTGGCTGGTCTAAGAAAATGTAGTTGAGACCAGTGCTGCACAAACTATTTCAGTAAGTGTATTACCAAATCTTTTCTTCTTGAATAAAATGGATAGTCCTCTTTCATGACTTTATACTTACATCAGACTGTGACATACTTGCATCTATGAGCTGTAAGTACAAACTAGACATGCAATTTTTGCTTTCAAGTATATATCGAAAGACACCTGTTGAAATCTTGATGTCAAAATCGGCCAGATATGGATTTAATTATATATTGATGATATAATATTAGTAAATATACTTGGATTTATGAAACAGGCATATTAGTAAAATAATTTATGTGGTTTTTGAAGTAAATATGGCAATAACTTATTGTGTATAAATGTTAAAAATGAGAAGATGATATAGGGAGATACAAATAAGAAGCAAACCCTGACACTCAGGAAAAAATATCTCCTACACATAAACATTAAACACACTAGAAAAAACCTACTTCTTAGAATATTAATATAATTTTAACACAGAGTAGAAAGAAGAATGAGATAAGAATGCCTTTTGCTTAAGGAAGATACATGGAAAATTAACTGAAACAGAATTTCTTAAATCAGGAAGACTGGAAATAAACTCCTTAAAACATGAAGGTTTATAAATTTTAAAATTGTTATGAATAGTGCTCATTATAATTCCTGAGACTTCAAGCTAAATGTGAATATGTGAATGTATGGAGATATAATTTTACTTATCTTCTCATACAGCATGAAAATACTATGCTTAGATAAGTCTACATTTCCTTTCTGACTTGAAGATTACAACTATGAAGCAAAACATAAAAATTTATTTCAAAAATACTTAAACAATGTAGGTATTTGGCTCTTGTAAAATGAAGCTATTACTAATATCATGAACATTATTACTCCCAAAATTTCTGTACTTAAGCTGAGCAAACATGTATTTGTCTGGTGAGATGAATAACACATTAAAATAGCATTTTATATTTGTTATATTTATGTAATCATAAGGACAATAAGCTATATTTTATTTTGTTCTATAATTAACTTTGCTTAATTGACCCTTGCTGTATTTTTCCACTGCAAGAACATATTGGCAATAAATTTTTTGATAAAGCCAATTTGGGGCTGGTAGTTTGGCCTAGTGGTAAACTGTTTACCTAGCATGCACAAAGACCAGGTTTCAATTCCTCAGTACCACATACAGAGAAAACGACAAAAGTGGTGTTGTGGCTCAAGTGGTAGAGCTGTAGCCTTAAGAAAGCCCAAGCATAATACCCAGGCCCTGAGTTCAAGCCCCAGGACTTGCAAGAAAAAAAGAAAGAAAAAAAGAAAGAAAGAAAGAAAGAAAGGAAGGAAGGAAGGAAGGAAGGAAGGAAGGAAGGAAGGAAAGAAAGAAACAAAGAAAGAAACAAAGAAAGAAACGAAGAAAGAAAAGAAAGAAAGAATCAAGTTTATGGTAAATATATACAAATTTATAACACCTGAAAACTCATAATCTTTATATATGAATACACTATGCTAATATTATTACATTAGCTAATTTTAATTTTTAACTATGTTAATTGTTTTTTTTAATTCTGTGATATTCTCTAGATGGATGATAAAACTTAAATCACTAGAAAAATTGAGTCTATAGACTCTCTGTAGCCATTTTTTAAACTGGGAGATGGAGAGAAATGATAGTCTAGGTATTCATGCCTATGTGGCCATAATCTAGCAAGATTTATTTAAATTTATTCAAGGTAGAATAGAGTCTGAAAAAAAATAAAGTCAAATTTGTTATTATAGAATAAAACAAATGATGCTTGACTGGTTATTTGGACTATAATTTATTAACAACATTTATAGTCACAAAACAGACAACATGAGACAAATGCTGTCTCTGTTTTTGTCTCTTTCTGTCTTTCTATTCTCTCTCTGTTTGATAAACATCTTTTCTTCAAACTCTACATGCTTGTGTTTCACCTGTGGCGTTTGTATGAATAATTACTCTATCTATCCAATGTGCTATATAGTATATGTATTATAAAATATATTGTGTAGGTTATATTGCATAGAATATACATATTGCATAATGTAATATATTTAATTTAAGGGAATTGAAATATTTCTAAATCTTAAAAACATTTTTAGAGTATTGTAATCTGATATTTTCAATCAGTGATATGTTTTTAATGAAGGTATTATATTTCAACTAGATTTAAAAATTATTTATTGTAATTTATTTTCAAATGTTAGAATACAAAGAACACATGAATTTATTTCTTATTGTTAAGAATAATTTTGTTTGGTTTTATTAAGCTGTTAAATAAAACATTGCATCCAACATCTTTGGATGTATTTCCTTTTTAAGATTTTTTAAAAATTTAATTAATTTATTTTTTTGCCAGTCCTGGGGCATGAACCCTTGGGGCCTGAGCAATGTTCTTGGGCTTTCTCAAGTCTAGAGTTCTACCTTTGAGCCACAGCACCATTTCTGGCTTTTTTTTTCTATGTATATAGTACCTAGGAATCAAACCCAGGCCTTCGTACATGCTAGGCAAGCACTCTACCACTAGGCCAAACTCCCAGCCCTGGATATATCTCCTTTAATACAGTTGTATTCAATAATTTTTTACTTGTGGATAGTTACAGCAACCTCCTGTGCTCAAGCTATGAACATCAATTTGCCTACACATATAATCATGCTAGGCTTTAGCTCATAATAAGCAATATAGATTAATTCAGTGACAGTTTGTTGGAAATAATGTATCCCTTTGCTTTGGTGAATATGGGTGTCATTACATAAAGTATATTCCTCATGACTACAATGGATTTGGTAATTTAATTAACTCAGGTTTCAAAATTAATCTTATGAGCCTAGTTGCACAACAGATTCATTGGTTTAGCTTTTCTTCCTTTTGATGATGATCATATATATATATATATATCAGACATTTATATCCTGCTGCAACAATTTGTAACTCTACTTCACTGTAATAGCCCTGGTTTCATATTATATATACACATGTACTCTGTCAAAGGACCCAAGCATTGTTTCCAGATGGCCTGTCTCTGATTATAATTTAATGTATACAATTAGTTAGCAATTCAATTAGTACAATACATGCTATCATAAATGATTGTTCATGCACTGTTTAGGAAATAAACATAGATCTTGGTCATCAAATAAGTTATTCTGGTCTTTGTTAGCCTCATTCATCCCCAATTACTGTTTAATTTCCATTGATGATCAATGTTTTTATTCTTTCTACAGGCTTTCACAGTAATCTATTTTTTCAGTTCCTATATTAGCATTACATATGTGAGACAGGTTTGAATATTATGGTGTGATAGAAAAAATAAGTCAATAAGGTTATGTCAGATCATGCTTCATATCACCAGTACTTTTACTACTTGCAGGATGCAAGTTAAACAGATATTCTCTTAGATTCCCAGAGGACTGGAATATTTGTCAGAGTTCCTGACAGTTCAAGACTTGAAGTTCCTAGAGAAGGATGTACATTTGTCAAGTTAATTTTTTTCCTCCTTTTTTTTTTGCCAGTCCTGGGCCATGAACTTAGGGCCTGAGCACTGTCCTTGGACTTTCTCAGGGCTAGAGCTCTACCACTTGAGCCTCAGCACCACTTCTGGCTTTTTTCTATGTATGTGGTACAAAGGAATTGAACCCTTGCTAGACAAGCACTCTTCCACTAGGCTAAACTCCAGGCCTTTCTTCCTCCTTTTAAATTATTTTTCTGTATCAGACTGCATACTTAGTTTGGTGCAAAGGTTATGATATACAATGAAAAATTCTTTATGATTATTCATTTTCTATTATAAATTATACATGAACCACTCAGTTTTGTAAATAAAAGCAGATATTTGATTCTCTTTTATATGGCAACAGTGGGTCTGAACTCAAGGCCTTACATTCTTTGCAAACATTTTACTAATGATTGGTGCCCTTCTACTATAACCATGCCTTCAATTCTGTACCCCCGACCCTGAACCACACTAGTAAATTGGAGATAAGTCTCAAGGTCTTTCAGGTCATCTCTGGTTCCTAGCTTCACTCTTGAGTAGCTAAGATTGGGGATATAAGCCAGTAACACTGGTTGGTCACATTGAAAAACAAAATGGGAACAAAATGAATTTTAAAAAATCAAGGTAAGTGATAGCTTCAACTGTTAAAAATATTATCAACAGGTAAACAGATTAATTTTCATAATTACTGACATTGAAAACTAAAAGTTGAAATTATACTTGAATGAATAGAATTATGCACAGAGAAAAAATCTGAATAAACATACCTTTAGTCATTACACAAAACATCAGAGTAATACACTGTCTGAGAAAAAAACAAAGCAGTCAGTCTGACATTAAAATTCTACCTTTCTACCTGTAGGAAAGTTTATGGGTTTTTTAACCACTTCTGGGGCTTGAACTCAGGGCCTGGACACTGTCCTTGGATACTTTTGCTGAAGGCTAGTGCTCTGCCAGTTGTGCCATACCACTAGGCCATGACTCTGATCCTGCAGAAAACTTTTAAATTGTGTTGTTCCCTGGGATGCTTACAAAAACAGTATGGTCATAATCAGTAAATCAAAGGATAAAAGAAGCTAGCCAGGATATTGACTAAAATTTGTAAACTGGCAATTCAGTTGTAAACTCATTCAACCATTCTGGAAAGCTATGTGAAGTTATCTTAAAAAAAATTAAACACAGAATTACCCTATGATAGAGCAACAGCAATACCATACTACTGGGCATTTAACCAAAAGATAATTAAAAGAATACAGTAAAACCACTAGCACAACAGTATTTACTGAAACAATATTCACTATAGTCCAAGTATGGATTCAGAATAAATGTCCCCCAATGAAAAATGAATTAAAATACTGTGTATATATACATATAGATTTCCCTCATTTGTTAGAATGTATTGTAGCACTTGTGAAGAAATGAATTAACAGCCTTTGGATTTCCTTACATCTGGAAATTTGATTTTCAGTTTATATACTTAAGAGTAAATACTTTGAGTGGTGTACAGATGGATAAAAATATATTAACAAGCAGTGGGTCAAACATGAAATCCTAGTTGCTCAAGTGGCTGAGATTTGAGTACTATGGTTCAAAGATAGCCCAGACAGAAAAAAACCTCTTGAAAATTTTGTCTCCAATCAACCAAAACCAGGCAGTGAAGCTGTGGCTCAAAGTGGTAGAACATTAGCCTTGAACCAAATGCAAACAGCTCACTTCTTAGGCCCTGAGTTCAAGCCTAAAGACCTCCACTATCAACAACAGCAAAGTATTAACAGAAATAAGATAGACTCAAGGGAAACTTCAACTAGTATAATTCCTTAGCAATGCAAAATCAACATTTAGAAAACTAAAACACCATGAAATAGATACTCGCAAAGGGTTGGATGAGATTAAGGGAGAAGGAGTGGACAAATGAAGAGAACAGGGGAGAAAGATGTTATCTGATATACTGGATATATTTGTATTTGGTTATTTGAAATTGGATAGGGAAGGGGAGAAAACAAGATGAGTTGTGGGGGTGGGGGGGAGGGAAATGGGGACCAAGACATGTGAAAGGGTATCAATGTATGTGAATTAATGTACCTTCTATCTGGTGAATATAATGTAACCCTTCTATTGATTATAATAAAAATATATGAAAACAATCATCCAATGTATATTCTACAAAATTAAGAAGATTGAGGGAAATTGTATGTAAAAGAATGAGTAATGGTGTTCAAAGGGGGAATATTCATCAGTCTATATTAAATACATATGCAGTTTTGTTAAATAAAAACTCCTTTGTACAGCTAGTGAAAGAAAATAACAAAAGAAAAATCTGGACAGGGAGTTTGGCCAGGTGGTTGAGTGCTTACCTAGCAATCATGAAGACCTAGGTTAGATTCCTTGGTACCACATACATAAAAAATGCCAGAAATGATGCTATGGCTCAAGTGGTAGAGCTATAGCCTTGGGAAAGTCCAAGGTCAGGGCTCAGGCCCTAAGTTCAAGTCCCAGACTGATATATATATATATATATATATATATATATATATATATATATATTATGTATGGTGATCATGTTAACTTGGTTTATATAATCTTCAGAGAAACTATAATGTTCAAATTTAATTTTTTAAAAAAGTAAGCTTGGAAAACTGATTTACAGTCCCGGGGATTAAACTCCGGGACTGAGCACTGTCCTTGGGCTTTCTCAAGGCTAACACTCTGACATTTGAGCCACACCATCACTTATGGATTTCAATGCATGTGGTACCAACCAATGGAACTGTGGGCATCGTGCATGCTAGGCAAACACTCTACCATTTCGCCATGTTTGGCCCCAAACTTTAACATCGTAAAACAGTAACATATATATTTTGTCCTTAACATAGAGATAGTCAAATGCAGCAGTGGAGCTGACCAAAGACAATCAATAAACAAAAATTACTACTAAAACCTACAAATAATTACATATTTTGTCTATAAAAATGTAGATAAAAAGTGGGGTAATACCAAGGAGTGTATTGCTGGGCAAATAAGATATATCCTGCCAAATTATCGACATCACAGGATGCCAATTAGAGAAAATACTATGATTGTTGAGTAAAAAAAGGGCAGAGTAATGCAGCAAACTTGTGGGTAGTCAATTAGACAATATAAACATAATTTAAAATTTGAATAGTAGTATTGAACATTTGCCTATGAGTGAGATTTGCAAGTTTTAAATAATTGCATAGTAGTGCTCTATGTCAGTTACAAGTTTAATTTCACCTGTAACATATTTGGCTTAAAAATACATCTGCATTTCAGGATATGTGCTTTGAATTGTTTACAAAACAAAAAGCTAATGCTTGACAATAATGTTTTAATCAAAAGTGAAATATGATTAAGAGAGGTTTAAGTGGCACGTTTCAGATGCTGTGGTGATAGCCATTGAGGATTTTTGCAGTTCCAAAGTCTTTCAAAATACAGAATACACTGTGTTCTATGAATCAAAGAAATTCTGAATTCTTTATTTTTTCACAAGCCAGAAAAAGGAGGCAAGGATCCTTTAGTACTAAGTCAGAAAAAATGAAAACCACTCTTAAGGGATATAATATTTCAAGACTGGGAAAGAAATGAATTTTAGAGCCCATGCACACACAATAAAAGCACCAATTAATTACCTGTTCTCCAATTTTAAATTAGTGTGATTGCACTTACAACACAGAGACACATATACATATGCATTCAGACACACATATAAACCTGTTCCCAAAGTTAATGAGTTCTTTCATTATGACTGTTTAACAAGAGCTTTTTATGTTTGATCAAAGCTTCTAATGTAAACCTGAAGTTATTCCACTTAGCAATCGACTGATTGACAACTTCCTTCAGGGACCAATGGGCCGCCCCAAGTCAGAACTTGTGAGATGTGTTCTGCATACTGCTGGATAAGAAAGGCTCTGTTCTGAGCAATCATAACAGATATATTAGAATTCTTTTAAGTGTCCAAGAGGTTTCATAACCTCCAGTGACAAAACAAATTAGGAAAAAAGACATTCTCAGTGTACTGGAAAGATGGTTAGAATACATTTAGTTTTGTCAAAGTGATATTATGTTATTGTATTAATTCATTTGTGGATTCATATTTAAACTCATAACATTAATTGTATATATCTTTTTCTTCTCACATGATGCTTTGCAAAATCCAGTGAAACTAATGTTTGAATTCTATTATCCATACAAGGATATGGAGGTTTAGGTATAAAAATAATTTTGAAGAAGACAGGTTGCTAGCAACCTATTTTTTCTGACTACTAAGCTAATATTTTGCTCAGAAACAACACCAGGATCCAAATTTCTCATTCTCTTCACATTCCCTTTATCTGTTCCCTGGATCACATTTTGATTTATTGTGAAGCAATTTTATTTTTCTGTGAAGATTCTAAAGACGAAATTTTTGAGATTTTAATCATCTTGACTCTGTCATCTTTTTTTGAACTTTCGGGGGAATTATAAACACTTCCTTGCTACTCTGAAATAGAAACCTGAAGTTGAATTCATATATCACTATTTTAAATTCAAAAAGAGCTTTATGTGTTTGAAACAATGTAATATACTTGTAACTATTTTAGAATACTTAAACAGATGGATACTTGTCTATATAAAATTACCCAAGGCAAAATTTACTTCCTCCTTACACACACACACACACACACACACACACACACACACACACACACACACACACTATGATATATAGCATAGGAATCAAGTCACATTCCAACTTTAAACTACATTATCCAAGCTCAGAAAACCCCTTACTGCTGGTAGAACGAATATATCTTTCAGTGCTTAGTTTGTCACCCACACAGCAGGTGCTGCCCTGTTCAGGAACTGCAATTTGTCCTCCATCTCACTTGGGAACCTGATGGCACAGAATCCTGCTCCAGGGCAAGCTCTCATTTTCTCCTCATGCCATAAGCCATCAGCTCCACTCTAAGAATAAATGGTACTACCTCTTAACTCTAAAGCAGAGAGAGAAATGTCTGTATGCCTTTTCATTTCAACTCTTTCTAAAGGATCGTAAAGCAGAGTATCTTGGATCTTGGCGTTAGCTTTTCAATAAATTTAAGTAGAAGGGCTTTATATCCTGGTTGAACAATTTCTCCTAATGGAGGTTTCATTTCTAATAAGTGTTAACAACAAGCCATACTATAACTGGACATTCCCTAATATATTACTTTCAGGTTAAGTGATGAATTTGGCTAAGTATGTAAGAACATTTCTTTCATCTTTACTATCTTATAAAAATCTGATTTCTACAGTATCAAGAAAGCATATAAAATTCAAAATAAAACAAGTGAAATAATCATCATATTCAAATACAGCAAAATATTTTTTGAAATAGGAAAGGGAAGGGGGAAAGCAGGATGATTGTGAGGGGGTGGGAGGAGGAAAATGGAGAAAAAAAACATGAGAAAGGGCTATCAAGGTGTGGGAAGTAATGCACTTACTACCTGGAGAATGTAACTGTATCCTCTCTATACAATAAAAAAAAATATATATATGAAATGGATTTTAAAGAAACAGTAATCAACACAGTAGAAGTTCGAATTAAAAAAAAAAACAACAACCCTGGATAGCATGAAATAACAAACGAGAATACTATGAAAGGCACGGAAACCAAGAGAATGTCAAATAAAGCTCTTAAATACAGAAAAGTCATGAGTGAAGTGGAGTTTGTTAGAGTATACAAGTATATACTTGTAGACAAAAATAACTGAAATTGAATAACACCATGTTAAATCAGTTGAAACTTTAAGAAGCCAACCATTGCATGTTTATACTCACCTGTAAAATAGAAGCATTAAATAATTTTGAAGATGATTATGATGAGGAGGATGATAATAATGACATTAATGGTAACAGAATATAAAAGTAATTAGGAGAATGTCTAGGAAAGAATTTGAAAGAGAGATGGGAAAATTAGTGGAAAAAAGTTAATTGCAAAATGGTAATGGTGATGAGATCAAAGGACATTGTTACTTGATAGCTAAGTGATATTAAAATAGAATAATGTACACATTAAATGCTGCTTGAAAAAGTAAGAAGAGAGGAGTTATTGGATTATGGCATGGGGAGATATACACAAACATATGAGTATATATGTATTTTTTTTTCCTATTTTGAGGCTTGAACTCAGGGATTGGGCACTGGTTCCCCAAAACTCGTTAGGCTCAATACTATGGCTCTACCACTTGAGCCACAATGCCATTTGTGAGTTTGAGTGGTTAATTGAAGGTTAGTCTCATAGGGACTTTTCTGCCTACTCAGCTTCAAAAGGCAATCCTCAGAACTCAGTCTCTAAAGTGCAGGGGTGAGCCATGCATGTCTGCAAGGGATGAATTTGTTCAACATACACTCTAGTCATGGATGGAAACCCCTTTACACTATGAGTGGCTGCTAAACAAGAAGGAAAATAATACGAAAAGACAGTGTTTAAAAAAGAGGAAATAATCAAACACTTTAAACTTAGTTTATGAGACAATACAAAAGCTGAGACACTCCTAATACAGACTTAACAAAATCAAACAAACCCAAACTAAAACCCTGAACATTCAAATGTTTGTAGATAATATCAAGTCAAATATTATGCCAACAACTGAAAGCATGGAGAACACAGAGAAGACAGATGTAATTTCTGAAGTAATTGCTAAGAATATCTCTCAAATTAGAGACTGAGAATTAATATATAAATATATATGTATTTAAAATCAAAAAGCAGCATAAATAAATATTTTAAAATTAAAAGTCCCATAAAGATCTTGTGAAAAGACCTACCAAAAGCAAATGATGTAATACTCAAAATCAATCTTGGAAAAAATAAGTTTCTCAGATGCAAATCATAAAAAATAAGATTATAACACGAATCTCAAAACAGAAATACCAGAAACCCAGAAAGTAGAGTAATACAATAAAGTTAAAGCATTTTTCTGTAAAATTATTTATGCATATATTATAGTCATATATAAGTACGTGTGCATGGTATTATTTTATTTTTTATTTTCAGGGTAATGTACAGAGGGGTTAGTTACATTCACCATGCAGTAGGTACATTACTTACCACACATTGATACCTTTTTTCATGTTTTTGTCCACATTTCCCTCCCCTTATCCTCTCCTAATCATCTTGTTTTCCCTTTCCTTCAAATAAACAAATGAATTTATATACAATATACCAGGTAATAAACTCAGATAAAGTAACAATATGAGATTAACCAAATGCAAAAAGAAAAGAGAAATAACATAGTACATTAAGAACAACAGTCAGTCACACAAGATAAAGCTTGTGTTTCCATATCCTAGAATCCTTTCATTTAGTCTCATCTTACATGAGCTAATATACCTAGGTTTTGAGCTATTGTAATCCTCTGCTAGGAGAGTCCTAGGTGTGTACTAATTATTATAAATGAGGGAAACAATGTAGCCTATGTTCCTTTGGGTCTGCCTTACTTCACTTATTATGATTTTTTTCCAATATGTTTATTATACTAAATTAAATGATAATAAACAGAAAACTTTTGGACCAGTAGATACCATAGTTAGATTCTATCAACATAATAATAATAATCAAACATAGTAACATAAAAAGCACAAGAAATAAATATATGGATAAATTAATTTTAATGTAGATCCTTTGGCAATTTCTGTTGTCAACAACTCTGTAGATTGTCAAACTATATTTATGATATTTCTGGGTATAGTTTTGGTTGCTTTCCAGAAAATATCAGATTATGTTCTTTAGAAGACTTCAAAGACAGTGTTCTTTTAAAAAAAATAAGCCAAAATTATTTAGAGCTCATGCAAACTAGATAGTTTTTCTCTGACTGATCTCATTTAATTTCATTTCTTTTGTGGTTCATAGGTCTCTGTCCTCCTCATTTGTCCATAGTTGACTAGGTTATTCAATTTGTCCTTGCACTAGCTTTGACCTCTCAACTGAGGATATTCTACACAAATCTGAATGATGAGCTTCTGATGATTGGGATTTAAAATGCACTCTCTGTGATTATTTGTTTATTTGAAATAGGAAAGGGAAGGGGGAAACAAGATGAAGGGAAGAAGTGGGGGGTGGGAAATGGTGACAAAAAATATGAGAAGGGATATCAGTGTGTGTGAAGTAATACACCTTCTATCTGGTGACTATAACTGAAACCCTTCTTTAATTACAATTTTATTTTTTTTAAAAGACATGGGTCTTATCCAGCCAGTTATCAATAAAATTTACTGAAGTATAATAAATTCTTTGGAGGGAGCAAATAGTATAATTCTTTAGAAAGACTATGCCAAAGTCTAACAAAATAAGTACCAGTAAATGGGTACTCACAAAAGGGGTATAGCAAGTGGAGTGGAGTAGAAGAATGAACTAGAAAAGCTGTAGAATGAAAGTAAGAATTCATTGTGTAAGCAACCGATTTGAGAACAATAAGAGAAGGGATGGGCCAAAGGGACGTGTGGATGCTGAAGATATGAATCAGATCAAGTCTATTTAATACATAAATTAGTTTGTTAAATAAGAAAGAAATTCAATACATAACCTAAATATTAAGAAAAATGAGGAAGGGATAGGGTGAGTTGTGAGATGTGAATAAGAATTGTATTGTAAAGAGTGATATTGATTAAGGGGCACTGTATTCATAAACTGCTCTATGGAATCCTTTAAAAAAAGATTCATTCTGGATTGGGAGTTTGGTCTAGTGGTACAGTGCTTGCCTAGCATGCATGAAAACCTGGGTTTGATTCCTCAGTACCACATACATAGAAAAAAAACAGAAATGGTGCTATGGCTCAAGTGGTAGAAAGCTCTACCCTTGAGAAAGCCCTAGGACAGTGCTCAGACCCTGAGTTCAAGTCCCAGGACTGGCAGAATAAGAAAAAGAAAAAGATTAATTCTGCTACCCGAAAGAGGAAAGTGGCAATTATTAATCACTTAGGATTACCACTTCAGTAGGGGAATATAATATAAGGAAGTAGAAAAAAGGTTTATAGAATTATACCATAATAAGCTGATAAACCCAAACAGCACTGACAATAAAATGGGCCAGCAGACTACAAAAGAATGAAAAAGTCAGAAAGACAAAGTATGAGAAAGACTAGTAAAACAATGCTTTGATATACTCTTAGAGAAACAAAAAAAGAGACCCACCCATCAAAAACATCCAATTCTAACAATTTAAACCTAGGTGAAGCATTCTAATGTCTGCCAAGATTGTGGAGAAGAGCTGAAGTGTTGTTTTTCTGGGTCATGTATATGCCATGTACTCTTTTCCTTCATCATATTTCTTTCCTGATATACTTTTCTATTAGCTGGGAAAATGAAAATTTTACCCTATTTAGGTAGTTCTGCAAAAAAAAAAAAAAGCCAGTGTGGAGCTGTGTATTGGTTGATTGAGTGCCTTTGTAACAACCTAAGGCCTAAAGAGTACTAGGCCCTGAATTCAAACCAGGTATGGAAAAAAAAAAAAAAAGATAGGAAATTGAGTTATAAAAGGATGTTGTTACTTTCAGTTATTTTCAAAAAATTGTATCAGAATCATCTGGTGCAATTATGTATTGACATTTTTTAACCACATACACGATTTCTAATTGAAATAAATCTGCACTGAAATTCAACATTTACATTTTTGTGACAATCCCAGCTCAAGGTAATAACCTAGCCCAGACTGTACTTTGAAAACCAGTAATTTATTTACATTTCTCTTGTGTAGCTTGAGGGCTCTCATTTTTATCAGGAAGTTGAAAAATATAGCATGCAGAGAACACACATCCAAATGAAGCACATGGACCAAAACCTTTTAATTAAGGTTAAATTTACCTACACTTTGGGTACAGCACAATTATATTTGTGTGTCATTCATTCAATTTACAAATTGAAGGTCCCCTCATTTTCAAATTATTTTATCCTAAAACTAGATTTGGCCTATCTGAAATTGTTCTGAACAGTTTCTCTGTTTGCAGCACATGTTTGATTTACACATACATCTATTGCTAATCTTTGCTATTGTTGTAACATTGGAGTCTGTATTATATTCCATTGACTCCTTCAGAATGGAATATGTCTTACGAATTTTTCCCCAAAATTGGGAAGAATGTAGTCATGAATATTCAGACTAATACTTTTAATGGTACAAAGTTTATAGAGTCAGAAAGGCAATGTTCTGCGTCATGAGCCCTTCTGCTATTGTCTGTAGAAATCTTGTAGATTGTGTAGATCAACATCATACACCTTGTACTCAGAAATCAGTTTTTCTTGTTGCTGGATGTCCTCACCATCAGTCCCTTGGACTACATAAGCTATTTTTATTTGTTACAGTTATGAAAGTCCAAGTTAATAAGGCTTTCCCTTGAAATGACCTTTACTTGGCAGTGTCCAGGAGCAGGATAGAGATCACCATGCAAGAGTCTGAGGCATACACATGCAACTTCTAGTTTCTCCATGATCTTACAAACTCATAAGAATTAAGCATGGAAATACCACTCTGATAACCTTGTTGAATTCTAATCATCTTGCAAAAAAACTCCCCTTTAAATACCTCAGTCAAAATGTTTCTACCTCATTCATTCGTTTTAATAGAGATAAAATTGTACATCTTGATCATTTAGGGATACCCTCAAACTCAACTTGAGTCATAAAATTTGCTCTCCAAATAAAAATGACTTGATATAGAAACAAGGTATATGTTTATTCTGGATTTTAGACTTGGGTATACCTAATGCAATTATAATATTTATAACAAATGAAAACAAAAATAAAAAGGAATAAAGTTAGGTTAAGAAGGAATATAAGTTTATAGGTATGGATCTACGAGACGTTAATACTAGTATTTTAATTGATACATGACAGTACTAAAGTGTGAATGAAAAAAATAAGGAGATGAGATTTTTTTCTAAGAACTCTAGAAGACAATATCTCAATGGAAATACACCTCAGTTCTGTGATCTAAAGAACTCTAACATATGACAATTCTAAATACTTTCAAGGTAATTAATTAACCTATACAGAGAAACTAATGTTCATGTCAGTATTACCAAGACTTAGGAGATTATGATACCTGACTTGTTACTTTTTGTGAATAAAGGAAAAAAGTAACGTTTACAATAATCAATGGATTTTTGCTAATCTAAAATCAAGATTACCTTTAAATATTATTCTACTTACGTTTATTGTAAAATGAATTTTCTTTCCTTTCATGTTTTCCTATGTTTAAATTAAATAAATATATTCATTATATCTAATGCTTACATGGGTTTATGCATTTCTCCTGTAGTAGAGTGTAAATTACAGTATATGGCTAACATCACAGAAGTCTTTGTTACTTGTTTCAATGACTGATACAGATATATGAGAACCATGTGGCATGTGGTGTCATGCTATATGGAATATATAGAATCTTGCATTGCTCACTGTACCACACACTGAGAACAAATGTTTATATTAATAAAATATTTTTGTTACAACACTTTTCTGTAATTCATTCCATAAAAAAAAATATACCACATGGCACTACTAACCCAATACTTCACTTTCTAATGATAATCGGTGATAAAGAGTTAAAAGGAATGGAATTTCTACCTGAGGGAGCACGTCCATGTTGTCTGGTATTCATACACAATATGCTCCTCCCTTACCATTTTCCTCCAGTATCAAAGATTGAATTAGGGTCTTGTACCTGACTCTCAAGCATTGTATTCATAACATGTTCTTTGTGCTGCCATTATTATGAAAATTGTTAAGTACTGTAATGATGGTGGACTTTTGATTCTTTTTGTGCATGGAGGAATCTAACAATAAAACAATGGAAAGCTTACCAGTTCAGATGAACTATTCAACAAAAGAGTAAATGGTATAAAGCTTCTCTCATATTTAATCATACATCTCACTGGAAGCTTAGAAAGCAAAATACCTTCCATATCATCATGTGAAAATGAATACATCCTTTAGCTCTTTTTGGTGGAAAGAGCATATTATAATAAGGAAATATTTATTACATAAAATATATATTTATATCCACTTGTGTATAAAAAAGTGAATATATTTATTAAACATATATACTTGCTATATAACTTATAAATAACAAATATTTTGTAAGTATATATTATGTAGAAGTATATAATGAGTGTATGTAAGAATATATATTTATAGATAACAAGTACACACATATATATTAGAAGGTTAGTTGAAAATTAGACCCTACAACTAAATGTCAAATAAGGAATCTATAAGTATATTTTCCTGAAACACATGATAAGATTATAATGGAAAGAAGGAAAGGACAAAGAGAACTGAGAAGAAGAGTCCCAACAGCCCTTGTTTTTACATTATCAATGTCAGAAATATTCTGTATGTCTGTTATAGTCTAATATTAGTTATGCTCAAATTCAAGAAATTTATACATTTGGAGCTTAGAGAATGTTGCACTGACGAAGAGGGAAAGTTTGATTATAAGTGAATTTTTGTAGAACTCATGGTGAACATTTATATATTATTTATATATATTTATATTTCATCAAATTATTTTCAGCCAAACCCTTTGTGACATTTTTTAGACATCACTAAGCATGGGAATATAAACTCTAAATAAAGGAAATATGAACTCTATGTATTTATTCTGACAATGGCAATGGCTTTACCTAATTCCCAGAAATAATGGATCGGCCTGCTTACATTGAGACAAATAGTCTCTATCATAAATCACTCCGAAGAAAAGCAAATAGGAAAACCAAGGCATTCGACATTAGAAAATACTGAAACATAGAGAAATGAAGGAAGTAGAAGCATTAAGATAATCTAAAATACAATCATCCTGTTCAGTTCAGCTTGTGGTATTTCTCTTTAACAGTCTTCTTTATTATGATTAGTATTAAGCATCAAATATTAAAAGATTTGTGATTTTGTGAATTTGAGTCGATATGCAAGTCCAAATACCTAATGTAAATACTACATTTAAAATATAAATGGATCAAAACCTCAAGGTCTGATAATCTGATTTCTCACATAATCTCTGGTATTTACGGTGTGAGTTAACTTTGAAAGCAGATCATCCTTTCCGAGGCTCACCATCAACCATATCTAGTGTACTTTGTTCCAAAAAAATGATTAATGTTTAAGAAGATAAAAATATAAGATTTTTATTCAATATATTTTAAAATCTTTCCCTCATGACATCCTTTTAAAAAAAGAACTCTCCTTAGCTGACATTGTATCTTGTTATTCCAGAGAAAGCTAGGAATTACTCTGATTCACTTTTAAGTATGAGTATTGGAATGATATTTTCTCTACCTGAACATTAGTGAATTTTTGTTCCAAGGAATTTTCAAATTGGAAATGAAGAAAACAGAGCAAAGCTTCATCTAATCCTTCTGGTAAAAAGAAGAAAATCAGCATATAAAATTAAACTGATATGAACAGAGGAAGCATGCTGGAATTGTCCATAGTATGTCCCTATGGTTTAACTTTATATATCATCTTCAGATGACTGTATTACTTGAGCTAAAGAAGTCTCCATTTGCCTAAATTAGGTTAGATCAAATTTTTGCTGGTGGCAAAATTGATAAGATAGAATTGTGTAAGAAAGAACTCCCTCTATATGTTTTCCTAAGGATATTAATGCCTACATGGTAAATATTGATATATACATTATTAAATAGAATAATGATATACCAATCCATACTGCCACTCTCTCCAGAATGAAAGCAGAAAATAATATAATACAGTGTTTTAATTCTGAAGATAGACTCTTGAACGTAAATTTGTTCTGCAAAAATCTCTTTCCTTTTACTTATTACACAGTCAAGGCTCTTGGATCTAATTCAGTGAATTTTCATCAGTTTATCACTATTCAAAAACAAGTAAAAGTTTTGATTCCTGGAAAATAAAAGGGTGTAACATCCCAAATATGTACATGTCAAATGCTTTGTAGACATTTTCTCTATAATATGACATTATGTCTTGACATAGTGAAACCGTGTGTGTGTGTGTGTGTGTGTGTGTGTGTGTGTGTGTGTGTGTGTGTGCGCCCGCCCACCTTTTTCTTCCAGCTTTTGTTGTTGTTGGTGGTGGTGGTGGTCCTGGGAATTAAAGTCTGGGTCTGGGCTCTTTTGCCCAAGGCTAGCACTCTACCACTTGAGCCACAGTACCATTTCTGCCTTTTTTTAGTGATTAATTGTAGATGAGTGGGAGAAATCATGGGAAGGGGTAACAATGTTCAAGAAGTATTATACCCACTACCATATGAATGTAACTGTAATCTCTCTATATATCAGTATCATAATAAAAATAAATTAATTTAAAAAAGAGTTCTGTGGACTTTCCTTCCATGGCTGGAGCGTCCTGAGTAGCTAGTCTTACAAGTGTTAGGTACATAGGGAAAATCTCTGTTGAAAAAGGCAAAAGAAGCCAGGTGTTCCTGGGTCATACCTGTAATCCTTGCTTTTTTCTTTACTCCTTTTAAAAGACAACTTCTTTTTAGAAATACTGCATCTTGATTTGAATGCAAAATCATCATTAGGATTTATAAGTAGGTGTTTTAGGGAGTAAATCAATACAGTAATGTTTATTAATCGTAAGTTCATTTTGAATTGTTTTAGTACACATAAATTTTAAATTAAAAATAACAAGATAATTTTATTTTATACTATTTACATTTTATATGATAAATATAAAATGAATAACTCCAGTATGGGTAGTAAGAAAGGCTTAATATTAAAAGTAATCATGATTTCTCAGAACATTCAAACATGTCTTTGGATTCTTCAAAATATATCCTGTATATGTAGCAGACTGGCAATAAATGTTTCTGATTAAACTGGGATGTGTTACAACATATAAAGGAGGCACAATGTTAACAATAACATATTTGCAATTGATTAATGTATCTAATCCTTTCCATATAGTTATCCATGTCTTAGGTAAATTTTGTATCTGCATTTTCTGTTCTCTCTTGTGGAGCACTGGTAAAATTCTAGTCAATGAATACAAATATTGTTTGCTACATTTACTTGCTATGGTGTATATATGAGCTTATATACATGCTTGTTTTAATGTACCTAGGCTGTCCTCATTTATATGTTTATGTGGGTGTATTTACATTAATCTTATACTATCACCTTAATAATTTTCCACTGTGTACCTACACTTATAAAGAACAATATTATTCTCACTAAATGCAAATATGTATGCAGGTTTACTGGGATATTGGCATAGTGATTTACAACATTTATTAACTCCAAATGAGAACACAAATATGGTTATATATAAAGTATCATATAGCACACTAGGCAGAGAATATAAAGGAATACACTTGGCTTGATTTTTGTTTTCTTACTTGTTTTCTAATTTTAAATTTATTATGTGTTTTTAAATAAAAATCTATCTAGATATGAGTGCTTATATAAGTCGGTCTTCACCTAAAAGTTGATTTTCAGTTTTTTAAAATTTCATTTAGCAAATAATTTAGAATTTTCCACATTAGCTAATTTTTTCTTTTAGCTAATTTTAGAAGTATATTCATGAAAATATAGTTTTATAGAAGCAACACTGAAATATCATCTATGCTTTTTGCTACTTAAATCATAATTGATTAATACCAACGCAGGCTCTTCATCCACAGATGATAACACATTGTCATCTATGAGTGGGGAAATAGGCTTAAAATTTTATCAACGACATATCATATACTTTGGTGGCACTTTCTATATTCAGATTATTTATGTTGCATATTTCTCAGAAGGTTTATTTTATTTCTCTTTGGTTTTTTATCATACTGGTACTCAGGTGTGTGTGTGTGTGTGTGTGTGTGTGTGTGTACATGCTTATTAAACATTTTCAATTTTCTAAAGCTAATTTTCTCCTTATTTCTCTTGTACAGCAGGAAACTATATATAATAATTTCAAGTAGAAAATAAAATGATGACATTCTTTATTTAAAAGCCTTATATTTTTGGTCCAACATAAGTCAACAACTGTTAATTATACCTGTAAAAGTTATGAAAAAATTATAAAGACTACTATCTTTAAACCAATATTCATTTAATTATGTAACACTTAACTCATTAATCCATCAAAAATATTTAGTTCCCAAAAATATTTAGTTTGTTTCTAATTTGAAATGTATTAATAACTTAGTATAAAAGAACAATGGAATTACATTCCAAATAAAGTAAAATAAAATAAACCAAAAAGGCAATGTAAAATGGTGGAGAATATTATATATATTTAACACATATCAGAACTATTTTAAGAAGACTTCAATAAGATCCTCATGTTTAAGGAGTTTATTTCATATACCTATACTCCAAAGAGGTCAAGTCGTTGATTTTCAGTACGAATCCAGGAGATTCAGTTTACACTCATAACAAACATTTCAAAACCAGTCTGGGCACAAAAGTCCATGAGATTCTCATGTCCAATTAACCACCAGAAAACCAGGAGTGGCACTATTGGCTCAAAGTGGTAGAGCTCTAGTCTTGAGCTAAAGAACGCACCCAAAGTTCAAGCCCTATGAGTGACCAAAAAAAAAAAAAAGCTTCCATGGAGTTATTAGGTATTTGAATATCAGTAAGCTTCAAAAAAATAAAGTGCTTCCATGTGAAAGGATATCAATGTATGTGAATTAATGCACCTTCTATCTGGCAAATATCATGTAACCCTTTTATTAACTACAATAAAAATATATTAAAAAAATAAAGTGCTTCTTGGGGCGGAGTTTGACTTAGTGATAGAGTTCTTACCTAGCATGCTCTGGGTTTGATTCCTTGTTATCACATACACAGAAAAGGCTAGCAGTGGTGCTGTGGCTCAAGTGGTAGAGCTCTAGCCTTGAGAAATTCCAAGGACAGTGCCAGGCTTTGAGTTCAAGCCCAGATCTGGCAAAAAAAAAAATGCTTCTTGGCCATGA
Organism: Megascapheus bottae; assembly: GCF_031878675.1. Classification (NCBI taxonomy): domain Eukaryota; kingdom Metazoa; phylum Chordata; class Mammalia; order Rodentia; family Geomyidae; genus Megascapheus; species Megascapheus bottae. Next base: position 28,715,771 of record NC_143515.1, read on the forward strand.
AAAAAAATAAAATAAAAACCCTCATGGTAGAAATATCATTATTTTAAATTTCAAAAAGTCTCACTAATGATATTTTATTGGAATATTTCTCATACAAAGAACCAAAACCTCAAAAGGGGGGATTGGACATATATAAGCACACAGCACATTATAGATACATGACTTAGTAAAGTCATCACATTATAATGACTTAGTAAATGCCTATCTTCTTATTATTGATTATGGATAATATTGATTATAACAGTAAAATACAATTGTCATGAGTAAAATCACTTCCAAAATTAACACGAAGCACTAATTACATACATTTTACCTCTCGTGTGTCCCTCTTCCTATTTGCCTATATTCAATTAATTCCTTATTCTTAAACCACTTTATTGTGGTGATCATCATAGTAGTCTATGATTTAGTATTTTTCCATCTTCTTTGACTTTACTACAGAATTCTTTTTTATTAAGTGTATTTTATTAACAGGGTGATATATAGAGGGGCTACAGTTACATTCCTCAGACAGTAGGTATATTACTTCTTGAACATTGATACCTCTTCCCATGTTTTTCTTCCACTTTTCCTCCCCCCACCCATGTTCAAGATATTTGCAAGTAAAAATTTTCTGAAAAATCTTACACAACCATTTTTTTTCATAAACTTCCATGATTGAAATACAAAAACTAGCACTAAAATTCTTGGCATACGAGTAGTTTTAGGAACTACTGTGCTGACATTTGACATTGAAATTTACTGTGAATACATCTGAATATAATCTTTATATTATCTTCTAATGGTAATTTCTGCCTATTAAGTTTTCTGTTTTTCCCCCCACACGAATTTACTTTTTTCTTCTATCTTATCTTAATTTAGAGGCATTTTTTAGATTATTTTAGTTTCTTTAAATTTCCAATTAACTTCATATTGTCTAACTGAATTTTAATACAGGGGTGTCTTTTTATACACCCCTTTAAAAAAATACATGTGCCATCTAGGCTGTGGTAGCCATTGTTTACCTCTCCTTATTTAGTGTTTGACCATGGATTATGTGTGTTTCTGTATGTCTCTTTGTAAAAAAATTATCTTTTTTCTTTATATAAAAATGCATCTTGAGTTTTTGGTATTTGGATGCAAAAGATGCTAAAAAATAAACTTCATATTGTCTCAAACTTTAAGGAGCTTAGTCACAAGGGAAAATGTTAATAATATTTTGACTCTTGGGTTGCCTGGAGCTCCCCGAATTTGTCTTGAGAAATGACTATTCAAAACATGAATTGTTACATTGTGAAGAAGTTCTTTCTATGTTTAAAGGTGTCTATGTTAACTTTTTTCTTTACCCAGAAAATGACTGTTTATGTATGTGCACCTCATAGATTGTTTTTATGACTTTACATCAGTCAGTATTCACGTCCCCCTTGAGAATATTAGTACTTCCAGTATTTTATATTTTACCTTAGTTTCATAGTTTATAATATTAAATGAGCTATGTAAAAGGAACCTTTCAAGAAAACTTCAAGAATCATTTAAGTTTTTTTTTGTTTTAATTGTATATTGTTAAACATTTATAATGAAATAGCAATTAAATTAATTTTCACATGGCTCAATAATGCGTTTATATAATAAGTTTGTTTCTGTTTTAATTCAGCTGTATGGTGTATTTTTATTTGTATAACCTTGTTAATTTAACCTTATCTTGACAATGGGGGAAATACATACATATAGCAAGTTAAAAATAATATAAAAATCTACTTGTAAAAGTCTTATACTAATGATTTATAATGGCATTCCTCTAAAATTATATAAACAACATGCTGGTGGATGCACTCACATGACGGTGCTTCTTCAAAGAAATCATATAGCCTTGATTACAAATCATGTTGCCATAAGGAGCAAAGATAGATAACATTAATAAAATTGGCTGGATATTTATTAAAATATACAATGTATTTCCCCTCTATTTATTTTTAGTCTTATACTCATTTTGCAAATGGGAATCTCACAATAATAAAAAATGTTATTTGTTATTTTATACATGTAGAAATGAGCATTAAATATGATTTATGTATCAAAGCATAAAAGTAAGCATAATTTATTTGTAGCTATGTAATTATCTTAATAATTGTGATTAGGTGCAAGTCTCCTGTGCATAACGTTGACAATAAAATTACCTTAAAAATAGTTTGAGGGCCAGGAGTTTGGCCTAGTGGTAGAGTGCTTCCCTAGCATGCACGAAGAATCGTGTTCAATTCCTTGGTACCACATACTTGAAAAAAGCTGGAAGTGGTTCTGAGGCTCCAGTGGTAGAGTTCTAGCCTTGAGAAAACTCCAAGGACAGTACTCAGGCCCTGAGCTTAAGCCCAGGACAGGCAAAAAAAAAAATAGTTTGAGTGTTTCCTCATAGCCTCTAGAACCAGCTTGTTTTGGTCCATGAGGTGAAAAATATTCCATTATTCCATTAAATGAACAGACTTTTAAGTAATGTCTGTTCACTTTATAACAAATAATAATTATTGCCAATGATTCTATTTTCATTTATATGTAATCAATCATATTCATGGATTTCTCAAGCCACAAGCCTTCAGATTAAATCATGTCTGGCTTATTTATTTTGGTTAATGAAGGCTTGTAACAATTACATGTACACACACATACATATACACACACAAGAATATCAAGTGACATTAATTCTTTTTCAGTGAGAATTTGGAAGAAAATGAGTTTGGGCTGGCAGCCAGTTACTATTTTAATTTGGAATGGTAATTGCTTTCCACATTGAATAAAGAAAGCATATGAAATATTTTATACCCTGAAATGGGCTCATTCTGCTCTTTTAATTTCAAAATCAACAGGCATAAAGTAGGCAATGTAATTTTATCTTACCTCTAGTTTAAGAAACGAAATATAAAAATACATTTTGGGCTTTCAACAGATATTAAAACACATGTTTAAAAGTTATTGTTACCTGCTGAGAGGATGTCCATGAAATTGTTGATATTGGTAGATTCACATGCCTTTCAAAGAAGTGCTATTATCCTATTACCCTTCACAGAAAAGGAGAGGTTGAACTTTTTTTTTTTTTTTCCTGTGGGTCATAGGCTTAAAGTTGGCCTGGGCGCTGTCCCTGAGCTCTTCAGCTCAAAGCTACTACCCTCCCCTTGAGCCAAGCCCCACTTCCCATTTTCTAGAGGTTAATTGGAGATGAGTCTCCTTTTGTGCCTGGGCTGGCTTTGAACCTTGATCCTCAGATCTCAGCCTCCTGAGTAGCTAGGATTACAGGATTGAGCCACCACGCTTGGCTAAGAGAGGTAGAACCTATGTTCTAAATTATTACACAGAAAATTCACACATGTAAATTGGTTCCAGTTTTAATTCAGAGCATATTAGGAGAGCTTCTTAATGAAGTTATAGTCTATGCATTAATTTATTTAAAAACAATCACAAGTTTTTAGAGATAAACTAGCTTTTCCCTTTACTTACACTTCACTTTTAACATAGAATTGATTTCATTCAGATAAAGAAATTTATGTTTTAAAATTTAATTTTACTGTAAAATGAAGTATAGAGGGGCTACAATAACATATGTAAGGAATTAAGTATATTTCCTGGAATATTTTACCCCTTCCTTCATTTTCTTCCACTTTCTCTCCCCTTCACAACCCCAAGCTGTAAAGTTCATTTCCAGCATAATGTCTTGCGAGCATCACCATTGCATTGGTTCACCATTTGTACTTTGTCACACCATCTGTTGATCTTCTTCCCCAAATCAGATAAACACGTGATTTTTTTATTTAGGTCTGCATTCATACTTCAAGTCCAATGAATAGATTTTGCTGCCCTCTGTCTGGGAGATCTTAAGATACAGGCCTACGAATAGTGATATGGTTCCTCTCAGCACAAATGTAACTGTATTTCATTCTAATACCAGACTCACAATCAGAACTTCAGGTTCCTGGTGATCATTCTTACTTTCCTACATTACAACAATATCTCTGATAGAAAAAAAAAATGCATGCCCTCTACTTTTCTACCAGACCCATCTCAAATGCCCCAAATTAAAATATTCATTTCTCTGCCATATTTTCTTACCATTTCCAATATTAATTCTTCTGTACTTAACAATTACAAAATAACTACATTTAGCTTCTTAATACAAAATTGGATAAGTAGGTAGGTAAGTATATAGGTAGGTAGATAGATATAGACTGACAGACAGATAGGTAATAACAGAGTAGTAATGTGTGTTACCTTAATAGACAAAAAATTGTGATCTTTTAAAGGAAAACAAATTATCTTCTTTGTTTCATGGACGAATTCCTCCATTGTTTATTGGTAACCTAGTGGGTCATTTATCAACAAAAAGATTTTCCTGGGAAATTTCGATCTAGAATATTTTTGTTTGTTTTCTTGAACTGCTTTAATTTATTTTGAAAATGATTGAAATTCTGAGATAAAATGTGATTTTTCAACATAGTAAGGTTTCAGTGTTACAAAAGTCCATATCTTTGTATTCCAATTATGGCTACTTATTTTTTCCTCAGTCTTGGATCAACAGATCTTTACATGCTCTTGGGGTACTGAGGGCCTAAATATTCTGATAAATTTTAATTTATTTCCAATTAAGAAACTGATACAAGAACAATAAACAACGATAAAATCATTTATTTAATCACAGGAATACAAAGTCAAAATTTATTTCAATAAACATCACTTTTGTTTCGTAACATGAATTTGGTCCAGATATACAATATAATCCAAAGCTATATGTTTTCATGGAGGCATAATTAATCTACTGTTTTACAAAATGATATTGTATATCCTACATTTCTGGGAATCTATTTCAGCATAGTAGAAAGGAAATAGTGAAACATGACAAACCATGGATAGGAGTGGAAGAAAAGGCAGGATTGATGGATACAGATGGCCAGTGTTCCATTATTCAGATTTTTCCCCATGCTTTATCCACTGATATTATAAGACAATTTTTGTCAGTTGCTGTCAGGATGTGCTGTATGCCTCTCTTCGCTTGGTCATTCTGAGAAAATAAGGTCAATTCAATGATGCTGTTCTGAATCAATTACTAACTTGGGCCAACGAAAAAATATGAGGAAAGCCTCAGGAGAGCCAAGAGACAGACAAAATAACAGGATCAAACATACTCACTGACTGTGGGGACTTGCTCAGAGAAAACTGCCACAAGAAAATCTGACAGGTAGTCAGTGCATATGCCTAGTCTAGTGGGAAAAGCTCCGGGTAAAAATATTTTATCATGAGCATATGTCAAAACCTTCATTAGAAAAAATCTGAAAACAAAGTGTCTACATACTAATACTTAACTAAAGATATATCTTGGCCAATGGTTTATATATCTATATACATAAATATATTTATGTATTTTTTACTAAAATATTTTATTCACACTGTTTTTAGCATCATATTTCAAATGTCAAGGTTGTGAGGAAATTTAGAGGGAACACATAAAGAGAAGTAGATATGGCTAGACATATTATTATGATTGGTTTATATAAAACAGATGATATTGAAAAGATGTTATGAACTGGAAAAACAGTGGGACATTAGTATTAATTTTTATGTTTGCAAAATTAGTTTGAAAATGATCAAATTTACCTAGATTTACAGAACTTATAGTTTATAGAATAAAATTGAATTAAAATCTGATACTGATTTCCATAGTGGTAATATGAGTTTATCTTCCCATCAACTTCATGGGAGAAGAAGCCTTTATATAATGTTGGTGGAAAGTTAGCATTCTGGAAATCAGAATCACTTTTTTTTTCTAAAAACCAAATTTTGATCTACTTTGTGATATAACTGTACAACACACAAATGTATTTGAAGAGTAAGAATTAATATATAAGAAAGATATTACATACCACACTGATTATGAATTTGTCCAAAACAGTTAAACTGTGGAATAAAGCAAAGTGCTCAACAACTGAGTAGTGGATAAATAAAACTGGCACATGTATACTATAGCATATCATATAGAATAAAGCAAAATGAAATTGTGCCATTTTCAGAAATTGAATGAAACAAGAGATGATGGTGTTGAGTAAGAAAAACCACCCTCAAAAGGTCAAATATGGCATGTTTTTACTCATCTGTTGACTCTAGAACCAAAAGCTAGAAATATTCACAGAGCTACATATGCAAAATATATACAAAATGTACACTAACATACATAGATAAAGAGGTATGGTATATAGATATGTATGCATGTTTGTGTGTCTATATATACACACATTGGATTGTATATATGTTTTATATATTATCTATCTATACAGGATTTTAATTCTTGGTAAATTTGAGAATATGATGAAAGAGAAAATGTGAAAAAAATGATGGAGGAAGATAAAAAATGAAATTCAATGTCCAGGTCTAATCAAAGATACTTAGGTGTTCTGAGTATTATAGTTGAAAACCAGCCAGATCCATCAAATTGGGAGACTTATATTTTCATTAAGTCAGCCAAAAGCTAGAATTGGAGGTATGCCTCAAGTGACAGAGCATCAGTAAGTGCAAGAGATGTTTACCTAGTCCTAGTATTGCCACAGACACACACACACACACACACAAAGCCACATAAATATCGAAAGTAAAATTGTTTTTCATTGGTTTATTAAGCTTGTTATCATTGATTTTTTATTGTTCCATATTCTTTCATTTGAATTTTGAAATTAGTTAAACAAAATGCTATAACATTTAGTTTGAAGGATGATGCTGTTAGGAGCAGAAATGTACACATGTATATCTACTTCTACAATGCAAAGATGTGGTCAACTAGTATAAATTACTTTGGCTATAATCTTTATATAGAATATATCTGAACAAAATGAACAATTTGTCATTCTTTAAGGGAGTGGCATATTTTGTAATAATTATTTAATTTAGTTCATGTAATCTTCCCTTTAGAAAAGAAGTATCTGCTGATTTCATGTTTCCACTTTCAACTTGATAGAACTAGCTATATTAAAGCATAAATTGACAAATTATTTTAAATATCAACAAGCTTTCTTTTTGTTTTCATCTCACATTAGGGAGACATTTTTACTCATCTGTCTCAAAAATCATATCAGAGACATCAATATAAAGCATGTTTCCTATAAAACACTCCAAGATAAATATTCAATCCCACTTTTGATAAATTTTAAAAACTGATGATTATTTTCTGTATGTTTTGTAAATAGAAGAAGCCCTGAAAGACAAAACTTATATACAGAAACCATGGGTATGGAAACATATACTTAAAATAGAATCTGAATTTTTAAAATTGCTATTTGGCTACATGAGATCAAATATCCACAGGCAAATTAAATGTTTATGCAGTTTTGACAGTGACACTATAATAATCCTCAAGAAGTTGAATCGTTGAATCAAAAAAGCTTTCAATAAAACTATGCAATTACAGAACTAGTGCTCATACTTATTAATGTCAGCAATGGATGATGTGCTCAGAATTATAACTTCTAAAAGTAATGCCTTACTTCTAATAGTGCATTTTACATTTTGTTTTATAAACATTTAAATGTTTATTGGCTCCACGTTACAAAACATATTGCAGAACCAATTTGATTGAGTTGTTTTCTTATATTTGCAACTTTTTGAAATTCATGTGGGAAAAGGCAAATACCCAGGAATTCTTTGCAGGCCATAAAAGCAATCGAAAATTTGGGCGATTGTTTTTCTGCTTCCTTTAAATTTTAACAAAAAAATGTAGTTTATCACTACACAACATCCTTTATTTTTTATTTGCTTTCTTTTAACATTTTCTCCACAGCAGATTAATAAACCTAGTATTAATGCAAATTGCTAATACTAAATTTAAAGTAAATGCATACTGGCTTGTAGCATGTGAATTTATGTGTGTATGTGTGTGTGTATTTGTATGTCTAGTGTGATTTTTTGTGTACCTCACTGAAGAAGTTCCCTAGTGTCTCCAACTACTACTCTGTAGCTCTCCACTGTAGAGGTCTTTACATTTTTTCTTCCCTCAAAACATAGCATTCAATGTTTTATTTATTATTGTTATGATCAATTTTTTGAGATTTCATTTTTGTTTCTGCATGGAACAATGGCTCATTGCTCTGTAGCACATTTTACATATCTGATTATTTGGGTCCATTTTTACAATAGGTGTTAGAGCATTATTCTGCTCTTTTAAGAATGCAATCACTTATACATAGACATGATTGGTGGACGCACACACATATAAAATTTATAGCTAGAGATGGTGTTGCAATATCATATAGTTTGGGAATTAGATATATACAGGAAATTTCCATTTTATGGTATGAGTTTCATTGCCAGAAGTTATGTGTATGTTATGTATACATAATATTATATATATATATGATGTAAATAGATACAATACAAGATACATTATATTTATATAGTGTGTACAATTGTCATAATATAAATACTATGAATAATAAATTATTTTATATGTTGTACTTTTTATTAAATAATTTATTAACATTGATTTTTACATCATATTTCAAATGACATGTTTAACAAACAAGTGTTCACGAAGGGAATCCCTACATACAATCACTGGGACTTAGTTTTTGGAACTTAATCAAAATTAGGCTAAGGGTTTGTATGTCATAGAAACATATTAATTTATGAAATAAAACATATCTATAGAGTCATAGGTATTCATGTCTATGTAGTTACATTTATATTTCCATTACCATGTCCATAGCATTGGGTATGCAAATACTGAGTCCTCACCATTGTACTCTTTGGATCTACACATATTAAGGATACCACGTGCCTTTTGTTCTTTAGGTCTTGATTTGTCTCACTCAACATGATTTGCTCTAGATTCATCTACTTCCCTGTGAATGCCATTATTTTATCTTGTCTGTTGGCTATGTAGAATTCCATTGTATGTATATACCACATTTTCTGTATCCATTCATCTGTAGTAGGGCATCTGGATTGTTTCCATCGCCTGGCTATTGTGAATAGTGCAGAGATGAACATAGTGAATAATACATTATTAATATAATATAGAATATATGATATAGAAATATAAAATATATGTGCATATTCTGTAAGTATAGTATGTAATATAAAATGCATTATATTTCAAATATTATATATAAATGCAACATATAATGGATGTATGTATATTATATTTTACATTACATTATAAATATAATATGTAATATAATGTATATATGTGTTTGTGTATATGTGTATTTAGTTTTTTTTTTTAAATGACCTCCTGAGACTCTTTTTTTTTTTTGCCAGTCCTGGGCTTAGCTCAGGGTGTGAACACTGTCCTTGGACTTTCTCAAGGCTAGAGCTCTACCATTTGAGCCTCAGCACCACTTCCAGCTTTTTTCTATGTATATGTTATCGACGAATCGAACCCGGGTCTTCGTGCATGCTAGGCAAGCACTCTACCACTAGACCAAACTCCTAGCCCCTGTATTTAGTTTTTATGTGTGCAATCATGCCTGTATAAAATATATTATCGTATATATGTAAGCAGGTACCTATACATATATAATATGTAAGATATTGTGCATTAAATAATAAATATGGTATTATGCATTGCATATGTATACAATATTGGCATTTTATTGATTCTGAAGAAATAAACATATATATACATGGGGCATACTTAGGTATTAAACATCACCCAACTCCTGGAATCACAAATACGAGTGCAGTATTTTTGCAGGTGTATCTCTAATATCCTGTTGTAAGAATATATTTTGAACTGCTTATTTTTCTAATTACTATTAGCATATTCCTTTAGTTGTACATATAATAATATACAGGTATTAATAACTATTGATCTGCTTGTTTGAGATACTGATATCAAGTAATTGCCTGGGAATAATGCACACCTGACAAACTCTCTAATGCTGACCATACCACCACCCGAAATGATATTATTTTTAACAGATAGTGTTTCCTAACCCTATTTTTTCTCACATTACATTTTCCCTATTTAAATGAGAAACCCTATACTCATAAACTGATTGGTAGGATGGTAACCCCTTTGAAATATTACTTACAGTTATTTTTTTAAAAAAGTAATATTTTAAAAGGTAGGCCCATTTTAAAAGCTAAATAGTGTTCCCAGTGCCACAAATTATCACAGTACTGATTTCTTCTCCTAGCTAATTATAGTTAAACATGGATGAGCAAATCACATATTTACCACAATTATTAGCAAACTAAGAGTTCTAGACTTTCAAATGGCTTTTAAGAGAGCACAGTATGTTTTTATTTTGTAACCACCATACAGGTTTCCATTACAATCACTTTTTTTTTTTTTTTGCCAGTCCTGGGCTTGAGCTCAGGGCCTGAGCACCGTCCTGGGACTTTCTCAAGGCTAGCACTCTACCACTTGAGCCTCAGCACCACTCCTGGATTTTTTTTTTCTATGTATATGGTACCGAGAAATTGAACCCAGGTCTTCATGCATGCTAGGCAAGCACTCTACCACCAGGCCAAACTCCCTGCCCTACAATCACTTCTTAATTGGTACTTAGTCCTGCTGAAATGTTTTCAAAAATAAATCCTTGGTTTTCCAGTTTCTTGTGCAGGGAAGAAGAAAGTTATGCCTCGCATTGGATACATAATATACTGAAATCCATGGTAGAGCTTTAGTGATAATTCTTTCTTTAAATGACTAGGCAGAGACAAAGTATCTATAGGTTTTTGCATCCCTTCTTCCTGATTTTGTGACAAATATGTTATCAAGAGCAAGCAGACTTAAGTATACGTAAAATATCATTCTTTATATGAGACTGTTTGGGGGAAAAGGGGAAAATAAAATAGAATAATGGAGGATAAGTTATACCAAATTAGACTGCATCTACATATGAAAATGATAAAGTTCATCACACTGAAAGCTAATGATAATAATTAGGATATAGTCAGGATGGATTTATAGAGTGCAATAGAAGGGATTATTGTAACATCAATAAGTTTGAAGGTATAAAATTAATAAAATAATATATTCCCTCCAAAAAGGAATATTACATTGCTTTCATTTTCTTAATTCCAATTACACAATTTGTTCAACATATCTTCTGTTTTGTGAGGAGTACTTTTTTCATTCAATCACAAGAAATGATAGTAAGCTGTCTCCTCCTCACTAGGATTTTATGATTGCCCAGAGACTGACACTGACAGAAGTGTGAGATAAAGCCCTTTCTCAAACCCACATTTCTCCCTGCCATGATCTATCCAACATGTCAAACTAAGTTTTGTATTTATTTTTAAAAGGTCCATCTTTGTTGGGTAATGTTTTGTGTGTACTATCATTCACACAGACAAGAGTGAGTGGCTTTGCTCCAGGTCAAAACTTTTATAATGCTTTAAGCTCAACCATATGTAATTCTAGAGATTTTGTTTGATGATTTTCATAGGTAAAAACTAAATTATCTATATCTGTTTGCTTCATAGGCAGTGAATTTCAGGGTCTAAAAGAACTGCAGTAGTCAAATACTCAGAGAGGACACGCATTATCCCAGTCTTTACAGACATATAATTTTTTAGTCCATTTGGTGAACTCCTTCTGAGACTTTTGCCCACATTTTCTTATAAAAACCCTTCTTTAAAACATTTATTTTTTTTCATCCCACCAAATGCCTGCCACTTTCCTTGGCTTCTTGGTCAATAAAACAGTTGGAACCTTGTGTGGGACTCCTGTTGCTTTGAGAAAATAGAAAGATATGTTATCTGCAGGGATCTGACTGACACTGACCTGCTGCTGCTGCTATTTCATGGTTAAAATGATTATCAGGGGAACTATATTTCTGTTGGGACTCCAACATGAATCTTTCACAGTAAATGACAAAAGGCTTGAACATTTTGTTCATTTTTCGTGCAGTTTTAACTGACTAGATCATGTAGTTCATTGCCCTTGTAGCTTAGCTTAGTCTTTACATGACTCAAAGCACAATGCCACAAATTCTGCAAGAACTAAGACCAGAGCAAAGAGCTAACTTACAGTGAAGTAGTCTATTAAAAAGGGCATATTTAGGCCGAGAGTTTGGCCTATTGGTAGAGTGCTTGCCTAGCATGCATGAAGACCCGGGTTCGATTCCTCGGTACCACATACGTAGCAAAAAGCCAGAAGTGGTGCTGTGGCTCAAGTGGTAGAGCCCTAGCCTTGAGAAAAAATCCAGGGACAGTGCTCAGGCCCTGAGCCCAAGCCCAGGGCTGGCAAAAAAAAATGACATATTTATAGGACATACACCTCCCTTCAATTGGAGTATTGTTTTCATGCTTTTTTTCTTGTTGGTTGTGGGGCTTGAACTCAGGGCATGGATGCTGTCATTGAGCCTCTTAAAGTTAGCCCTCCACCACTTAAGCCACTGTTCCATTTCTGGTTTTTGAGTGTTTAAATGGAGATAAGAGAATCTTGGGGACTTTTTTTCACAGATAAAGTTGAACTGTGATCTTCAGATCTCCACCTCCTGAGTAACTAGGATTACAGGAGTGAGCCACCAACACCTGGCATTTTTTCATGCATTTTAACTTGTTAATATTAAAGGTGATATACAGAAGGTTTATACAGTCATGTGAAGAGTACATTTCTTTTCTTTTAAACAATTTTACCATGTCCCTCACTCTTTTTCAGTTTTTTTTCCTCCCATCCCCATCCCTTTATTTCAATGTAGTTTCTAGTAACACTGCTGTATTATTGTTCATGCTTTGGCTCTCTATTCAGTGCTCCCCCAGATAAATGAACAAACAAGACAAAAAGGAAACAAACAGCAGCCAAGGGAAAAATACTCTGTTTTCCATTTTCTCAAGTTCACGTTGGTAAATAATTTATATGATCAAATGCACATAGGTATTGTGCCTTTATTTACACGTTTTGTATATTTTAAATCTGACTATTAATATTTTCAAAGTTGTCCTCTCAAATCTGGAAAATTCACAATTTCTAGGATATGCCACTTATTTGATTTCTTTTGTGTTTAGGAACACTTGCAAGAATAAAAAAATACCATCCATTAAGCATTTCTATTGAATGTGTGACAGCACATCCTGCCCTTTGCATATGAACTTTCATTCCCCTCCTGGTCCTTTTATTTATTGTGTAATTTATACCAACAAATATTTCTTTAACCCTAAGTTTTTCTTTCTCTCTAAGTTCAAACTACACCCAATGACATATGTTGAAGAAAGGACAATATATAGAAACAAAATTGGAATTATGGATATTAAGTCATATCTGTTGTTATGTTTCATATTTTTTCATATATTTTTATTGTAATTAATAGAAGGGTTACATGATATTTGCCAGATAGATGGTGCATTAATTCCCATACATTGATACCCTTTCACATGTCTTGGTCCCCATTTCCCTCCCCTCCACTCCCACCCCTCATCTTGTTTTCCCCCGTTCCCTATCCAATTTCAAATAACCAAATAAAAATATATCTGATATATCAGGTAACAAAGTGAGATACTGTAACAATATGTTTCATATTTTTAAAACCAATTCCTAATCTGTGAATTTGCCTTTAATTTGTCTGTGTCTACCAATGATTAAATGGATAAGAAATTGGGTGATGATGAGAGAGAGACGCAGAGACAGAGATGGAGACAGAGTGTGTGACAGACAGACAGACAGTCAGACAGACAGACAGATAGACAGACAGACAGAGACAGGCAGAGAAAGGAAAGGAGAAAAGGAGAGATTAAGAGGAAATGGAAGAAGACTAAGCAAGGAAAAGAGCACAAAGAGAAGAGAGAATGGAGACAGAGAGAAGAAAGAGATAGGGAGTAGAAATCTCTACTGCTACTTATTCTTCCCTCTGCAGATAAGTTCTACATCCTTTAATAAAATGCAAATGATTCCCCTCTTGTGGAAAAACTGAGTTAAACTGAAATAAATAATATTGTCATTATTTATGTCTCACGTTTCATGTATGACATAATTTATTAGATTTTATTTTATTTTACAAGTTAGACTTGGAGAATTAAATTAGACAATTATCATTAGTTCTCAAACCTTTTCTTTTGTTTCCTTTTCTTTTGTTTTGTAGGTTATGGGTCCTGAACTCTGGGCCTGGGTGCTCTCCCTGAGCTCTTGAGCTCAAGGGTACCACCGTGCCTGAATTCAACCATTTCTTTGAAGAGAAAAAGTATGTCCTTGAATAAATCTAAGTAACTAAATATCTTTGGATTTTTTAAATTAGGATAATGTATAGAGGGGTTACAGTTATACCTGTCAGGTAGTAGGTGTATTACTTCTCAAACACTGATACCCCTTCTCATGTTTTTGTCCCCATGTCCCACCTCCACCCATCCCAAACATCTTGTTTTCCCTGTTTCCTTTCCTATTTCAAATAAAGGTGTATACAATATAGCAGGTAAAAAAGTCAGACATAGCAACAATATGAGATTAACCATAAGCACAACAAAAGAGAAGAGAAATAACATAATACATTAAGAACAACTATCACACAAGATAAAGCTCTTATTTCCATATCATAGAGATCCTTTCCCTTACTCTCATCCTATGTGACCTTATGTACCTAGGTTGTGAGCTATTGTGATACTCTGCTAGGAAAGTCCTAGATGTGTATACTGCAAGGTTAAAAAATGTAGATGAAAATATTCCTATAGTTCAAAAAATTGAATCTCTCCAAAACAGTCAAAGAAACAACTATCCCATTAAAAGGTGAAGAGGAAATAAGCACAACCTGTAGACATCCACGACATCTCTGGCCATAAAAGAAATTCAAATCAAAACAACATTGAAATTCCACATCATTCCAGTTAGAATGACCATGATCAAGAAATCTAACAAAAGCAGATGCTGTCAGTTATGTGGCCAGAAGGGAACACTACTACACTGTTGGTGGGAGTGTAAATTCATTCAATCACTCCAGGAAGCAGTATGGTGATTCCTCAAAAGATTAAACATAGAGCTCCCCTATGACCTAG